>NC_057810.1:433414008-433428964 GCF_018294505.1 Triticum aestivum | reverse complement strand
GAACAGTAGACGGTGGAGGGGTGAACGAACAGTAGACGGTGTAGGGGTGGTTGAACAGTAGCCGATGGAGTAGCGCGTGGTGGAGGCTGGATGAACATGAGCCCGTGGAGGCTGGAGGAGGTCGACAGTTGTCAGGACCCCGACTCAATGTCACATCGATCTAGCCTGTAACACCTCATATCACTTTGTGGCCTCACGCACGGTATCCCCACGGGTGTCGCCTTACCTTTGCACGGGACCGTTTGCATCTTTTGGCACACGTATATGATAGTGTCGCTAGCATCCATATGATAAGGAGCCCGGGCTGACATGGCTAGTCGTAAACCCAAAGTGGCACAAACTTACAGGGACATGCATACATGACCCAACAACGAACGTGTCAGTCATCAGCGGGTGAATCCAGGCTATAGCACTGGGCTAGCAGGACTCCGGTGAACCGGGCTGCAGCGGGCTAACAGGACTCCGGTATTCATTGCGTGACATTTCCCCAAAAGGACAGACACAGGAACGAAGAAGGACACATGCCGGCCAGCCTAAGTGTTCCGGAGAAGTAGCAAGCTACCATGGCTCGGTGGAAGCACTAGAAGACATTTCCCGGTAAGAGAGGCTACTAAGGATAAACAACTAGATAGTCAGATCCCACACATACCAAGCATTTCAATCATACACACAATATGCTCGATATGTGCAAATACAACAAGGCATCACAACATGACTCTACAACACAAGTACTTTATTTAAAGGCTCAGAGAGCCATACATAGCATACACACAAGTACGGGTCACATGACCCACATTCAAGTAATACAAGCATACAAGCCAACAACGGAAGTGTCTTGTCTGAGTACAGACAACTAGTAAAATAAAAGAGGCTTGGTTAAGCCTAGCTATACTACATGGTCCTTCACAAGCTCAGGGTCACCACCTGGGCCTCAGTCTACTCATCGATGTCAACGTCTACGAAGAACCCGTCAGAAGGGTTTGTAGCATCTTCTGAAAAATGTAAATTAAAGCAACATGAGTACAAAGGTACTCAGCAAGACTTACATCATATCCTACATACATGCACATTATCAAGAAGGGTTGGTGGAGTTATTGCAGCAAGCCAGCTTTGACTCTTGGCTAAGCTATCCTACGAGACTCCAACTTGGAATAGTTTTGCGCACACGAGTCCACTACTCACCACTTCAATACACTACCGAGGATCCACCTCCGTCTTCCTACGGAAGAGCCATCCTTGGCACTCACGCTTATCTTGAGGCTTTTAGTAGTTTCCGGTTTACTTGTCTATGAACTGTATAGGCAACCAAGTAGTCCTTTACCGCGGACGCGGCTATTTGAATAGATTATGTTAACCCTGCAGGGGTGTACTTCTTCATACACACTCTCACCACTTACCGTCGTTTACACGACATGTACTCGGCAACCTTCAAGCGGAATCCCAACGTGGGTGTCGGCCACGACCTACCTAAACACCTAAGTCTCTAGTCAAGGTTTATCGCCTATTCGGGTTCCATCCGTGAGGAGATCCGGCCGAGGTTTCGCTCACAGCCCCAAACGATGTGAACAGGGTTCCGAGACACCTAACGGGTGCCCGGTATACCCGCCCACGTACCTACCACATCACAGCCCACCCCTATGGTCAGCGCTTTCCACGGCCTCCAGTAAGCTACAAACACCAGAAACTACTTGCAACTCCTGGACAGAGAACTAGGGTGAATAAGAAGCTGAGAGGGTCCATTGGTTTCGGGCCCAATGCATGGTAGTAGCTGATTCTTAAATCACACATACAGATCTCAGTGCTTAAGGACGGCTTCAATGAAACAACCCACCATGTACTCCTACATGGCCTCTCATCGATACCTTTACCAAATCGTATTCAACGCATCACTCCCATACTGACACGAACATTTCACTCTAGCCCATCACCTAGATGAACCAGACCTGACACGACTCTAAGCATAGCAGGCATAGCAAGGTAGGAACAACACACACACATGGCTCAATCAACTCCTACACATGCTAGTGGGTTTCATCTAGTTACTATGGCAATGACAGGTCATGCAGAGGAAATGGGTTCAACTACCGCAGCACACAGCAGTTTGAAACGCGTTGTCTTAATGCAGTAAAAGAGAGCAGGAGCGAGAACATGGGATTGTATCGATATGATCAAATGGTTGGTTGCTTGCCTGATGGGTCGGTGCACTGGTATTGTTCTTCGTTGGGGTAATCACGATACTCCTCAGGGGCAGGACCTGCCGCAGAGAGCACCGATACACAATCATCACCAAACAATATGCAATAATATGATGCATGCATGAAACATGGCAATATGAGTGTGTTGGGCTAATGCAACTAAGACCAGATGGGTTTGAACTATTTTGAACCAAAGATTCAAGTTTCAAACTCATAAATGGCCCTTTAAAGTGCTTTATCTTGCTCTGCAATAAACATCATGTTAGCTTGCTTATACATGCATGAAACCAGTACAGATGGATAGATTGGATTTTTCTGATCATTTTTCATATATAACACTTTGCATTTGGAGCTACAAATTAATTTCTATGATTTTTTTGAAGTTTGGGTTATTTTCTGGAATTTCCTGTGTAACAATAATTCCAGTAAATAACTTACTGCGTCAGCATTGCGTCAGGATGACGTCAGTGGTCAATGGAACAGTCCAGGTCAAACCTGACTAGTGGGTCCCATGTGTCAGTGTAATTAGTTGAACTAATTATTGGTTAATACTAATCCTAATTAGTTAACAGGGCTAGGCCCCACCTGTCATTGACCCAAGGGGGTCAAACTGGGCCCACCCGTGGTCAAACGAGGGGTCAGCGGGGTCAACTCGCCGGCGTTTAGCCGCCGGCGAGGCCGAACGCGGCGGCGAGAGTGCTTTTGTGCGTTCCGGCGACTAAATGAGCGGCGGAGGGCATCTACGGGTAGCTGGGAGCAAGCCGCAGCTCTTGGTGGTGGTGGTTGAGCTCGGGGTGGCCGGAAACGTCACCGGCGACGACCTTCGCGGTTGCCGGAGTTCGGGTGAGGTCGAACTCGAGGCTACGGAACACGGCGAGGCTCGTGGAGTGGTGCTACGGGTTCTTGCGGGTGCGGTGAGTGCGTTGGACACAGTGGTGTGGCCGGTGGTTGGCCGGAGACACGTCGGCGACGAGCTCGGCGGTGGTGCGTGCGGTGAAGCTTCGTGCGCTCGCTGTGGTGCACGAGAGCGAGAAAGGAAAGGGGGAGGAGGTAGCTGGGCTCACGGAGGTCTCGAAGAGGCAGACAGCGCGGTCGGGGACGAGCTGGTGCGGCGGCGACGGCGAAGGGGATCTCCGGCGATGGCGGATCGGACGAGGTCGGTGCAGTGGCTTCGGGGCACGCGAGCGCTCGGGGCTCGGCTAGCTCGAAGGAGAGGAGGGCGGCGAGCTCCTAGACACGGTGGCGCGGCGCGGGGACGACGGAGAGCGCGACTACGGCGACGGTGCGGCTGCGGTGGCGTCGGCCATGGTGCGGGAGAGCGAGGGAGAGGAGCTGGGGGTGAATGGGTGTGTCCACGGGGTTCGGGGTGCGACGTGGAGTTCGTCCAGGCCAATAGGGCGGCGAGAGGAGGAAGCAGGGCGACGGCCAGCTGCGTGGCGCGCGCTGGTGCCGCCGTCAAGCACCTGCCTGCCTGCCTGGCGAAGGCAAGCAGCTCGCTGGAGCGGCTACTGGGCTGGGCCGGCAGGTCGGCTTGCTAGGTGGGCGCCAGGTAAGCCTCTGCTCCTCTTTGATTTTTCCTTTTCTATTTTTCAGTAAGTTTGTGGACTTTCTAAAAATACCTAGGCAACTCTAAAAATCACCAAACTGCTTATGGCCACTAACTGGAATATATCCAGCTTGGAACATTTTGGTTTGGAATTATTTGAGCATTTGAAATATTTTATATAATTTAAATGCCCAAACTCAAATACTTATGATTTAATTCAAAGACCTTAGGATGACCTAGAAAATTTTGCACCACTTTTGGCAGAGGTTCTGAACCAAGACAAAAATGATGGACATTTTAGAAGGGCATTTCAGGTTCATTGAAAATATTTTTAGTAAACCCTAGTTGGTTTCAGAGGGGCTGGGGGTTCTGTCATCCCCATTTCAAATTTCTATTGAATGGAATAGACATGATGCAACACTCTAATGCATGGCTAACTAGGGTGTGACAACTCACCCCCACTCAAAAGAATCTTGTCCCGAGATTTAGGTTCCTCCGGGAAGAAGGCGGGATACTCAAGTCGAAGGCGATCCTCCCTTTCCCAAGTTGCTTCTTTCTCAGAATGGCGCGACCATTGAACCTTGAGAAACTTGATATTATGACGTCGAGTGGTACGCTCGGCTTGATCGAGGATACGAACGGGGTACTCTCGATACGTGAGATTATCTTGAAGATCAAGCGTTTCGTGGTCCACTCCACGGATAGGATCCGAGAAGCAACACCTGAGTTGAGAAACGTGGAAGACATCATGGAGTCTGGAGAGATGCGGAGGTAGTTCCAATTGGTAGGCAACTTCTCTTCGTTTAGCGAGAATGCGAAAGGGTCCAATGTATCGAGGAGCCAATTTGCCTTTGATACCGAAATGATGGGTTCCCTTCAGAGGAGTAACCCGAAGGTAAGCCTTCTCGTCAACCTCAAAAGTCATAGCCTTATGTTTTCGGTCATATTGACTCTTTTGACGAGATTGGGCTATTTTCAACTTTTCACGAATGATGCGAACTTGCTCTTCTGCTTCCTGGATCATATCCAGGCCAAAGAATTGTCTTTCCCTGGTTTCTGACCAGTTAAGAGGCATTCGACACCTTCGTCCATAGAGAACTTCAAAAGGAGCTTTACCCAAGCTAGATTGATAGCTGTTGTTATAAGCAAATTCGGCAAATGGAAGGCATTTCTCCCAATCTATTCCGAATGAGATAACAGAAGCTCGAAGCATGTCTTCTAGAATCTGATTGACACGTCTACTTGACCACTTGATTGAGAGTGAAAGACAGTGCTAAAGGAAAGGCGGGTTCCCATAGCATTTTGGAAACTTTCCCAAAATCGAGAGGTGAAGAGACTTCCTCGATCCGAGTTAATTTCCAGTGGAACACCATGGAGAGACACTATTCAGGAGATGTACAAGTCTGCTAATTGACTAGCGGTTATACTCTCGCGAACAGGTAAGAAATGGGCCACTTTGGAAAGACGATCGATAACGACAAAGATAGCATTATTCCCTCTCTTGGTCCTGGGAAAACCGGTAATGAAATCCATACCAATTTTGTCCCATTTCCATTCAGGAATAGCTAAGGGTTGAACGGTGCCAGCAGGCCGTTGATGCTCTGCTTTTACACGATGACAGACGTCGCAACTAGCAATATACTGAGCAATTTCTCTCTTCATCCTAGTCCACCAGAATCTCTGGCGTAGGTCCTGATACATCTTAGTGCTACTGGGATGAATGGTGAGGGAGATTCATGAGCTTCCTTCAGGATCAATCGCCTCAGGTTTCGCACTTTGGGAACCACTAGATGGTTCCCGAAGTATACGACTCCTTGATCATCAATGGAGAAACAATTCGCAACTCCTTTCTTGATGTTTCTTTTGATGCGGGAAATCCCCGGATCTACCTTCTGCGCTTTGATGATCTGATCCGTAAGGGTAGGTTTCGCCACCAAGGTAGAAAGGAATCCTTGAGGAACAATGTGAAGGTTAAGTTTCTGAAATTCCTCATGGAGAAGTGGTTGACTTTGTTGCAACATTAGATTGTTGCAATAAGATTTACGACTTAGCGCATCAGCCATGACGTTGGCTTTTCCTGGGGTGTAAGTTATCCCTAAGTCGAAATCTATGATCAACTCGACCCAACGTCTTTGCCTGAGATTCAAATCCGGTTGGGTGAATATGTACTTCAGACTTTGGTGATCAGTGAAAATTTCGCAACGATTACCGAGGAGGTAATGTCGCCAGGTTTTGAGTGCATGGACTACAGCTGCAAGCTCTAGATCATGAGTAGGGTAGTTTTCCTCATGTGGGTGCAATTGCCGTGAAGCATAAGCAATTACATGTCGATCTTGCATGAGAATGCAACCTAGTCCTTGTCGCGAGGCGTCGCAATAGATAACAAAGTCCTTGGAGAAGTCTGGTGGTACCAATACGGGAGCAGAAGTCAGGCGTCTTTTCAGTTCCTGAAAACTATGCTCACATTGTGGAGTCCACTCGAACTTTTTATCTTTCTTGAGGAGTTCAGTTAGAGGTTTAGCAACCTTGGAGAAGTTCTCGACAAAGCGGCGACAATAGCTCGCTAAGCCAAGGAAACTCCGAACTTGCTTGATGGATTCAGGTGGAGTCCAATTAAGGACGGCTTGAACTCGCTCGGGGTTAACAGCAATACCTTTACTAGAAATTACATGTCCAAGATAGGTCACTTCTGGCAACCAAAATTCGCATTTAGAGAACTTGGCATAAAGGCGATGCTCTTGAAGTTTCATCAACACTAGCCTTAGATGTTCGGCATGTTCTTCCTCGTTCTTGGAGTAGATGAGTATATCATCGAGGTAAACCACGACGAATTTATCCAAATACTCCATGAAGATTGAGTTCATTAACCAAGAAAAGGTGGCTGGGGCGTTGGTTAAACCGAAGGACATGACGGTGTACTCGTATTAGCCATAACGAGTAACAAAAGCCGTTTTAGGAATGTCCCCATTCCTGATTTTGATTTGATGGTAGCCCAACCTCAAATCCATTTTAGAGAAGACTGAGGATCCAGCGAGCTGATCATATAGGTCGTTGATCCTGGGGAGTGGATACTTGTTCTAAATTGTGACCAAGTTGACGGGTCGATAATCTACAACCCGGTCCGTACCATCCTTATTCTTGACGAAGAGGACGGGGCAAGCCCATGGAGATGAACTAGGTCGGATGAAACCCTTTTTCAAGGACTCATCGAGTTGTTTCTTAAGTTCGGCTAGTTCAAAAGGTGCCATCTTATAGGGTCTTCTGGAAATTGGGATAGTTCCTGGAATGAGATCTATCACGAACTCGACATCTCTGTCAGGTGGGACACCTGACAATTCTTCTGGAAAGACATCCGGGAAGTCACGGACTACCGGGACGTCTTCGAGGTCTGGCAAAGGACCGGCGTTAAGAGAATATAGTTGTCGCTTGGCTACTCGGGTCAAGACATTGACTATCTTTCCCGAAGGATGTGTGAGTTGAACAGTCCTAGAGAAACAATCAATCTTGGCATGATGGGCTGACATCCAGTCCATACCCAAGATGATATTAATATCCGAAGATTTGAGAGCTATCAAAGATGCAAGAAAAACAAGTCTGTCGACTTGAATTTCATTCCCATGGCTTATGCTAGAGGTTTTCCATCTAGAGCCAGGAGTAGAAATTTCCATGGTGGAAGGCATGTCACAGAATGCGGTGTTATGCAAACGAGCATAATTTTCGGATATGAATGAATGAGATGCTCCAGTATCGAAAAGCACAGATGCCGGGTGGCAATTAACAAGGAGCGTACCGAGTACGACGTTGGGATCCTCATGAGCCTCTTCCGCAGAGATACAATTCACATGGCCACGTGCAGTGGTGCCCGGCTTGGCGTAGAACACTTTCCCTGTCGGCTTGCCACGGCCAACAGCTTTTGCAGACTGGCTGGGGTTGGTCTGGGGACACTCGCGCATATAGTGGCCTGATTCCCCACACTTGAAGCACGTCACGGAACTGGTGCATGGAGGAGCATTGTTGGTTGGACCACCATAGGGCTTGGCTGGTGCATACTGTTGAGCTGGGCGAGGCACCTGATAGGATGGCCTCGGTGTGAACCTGGGTGGCAGGGTAGTGTTAGGCACCCACACCCGACGCTTCTGCGGTCCAGCACCGGATATGGAACCCAAGTCACGGCCATGCTTGCGTGTTGCTTCGAAATCAGTCTGACCAGACTCAGCACTGATGGCTTTGTTCACAACCTTCTGAAAAGAGGTGCACTCATGCAGACGGAGGTCACGGCGAAGCTCAGGGCTAAGTCCCTTACGGAACCTTGCCTGCTTCTTGGCGTCGGTAGAGACTTACTCAGTTGCATATCGTGCAAGGTTACCGAACTCCCCGCTGTAAGCGTCAACAGAGAGTCGACCTTGAGTGAAACTGCAGAACTCCGCACGTTTACAATCCATGAGACCCTCCGGAATGTGATGTTCACGGAAAGCCTCGCTAAATTCAGCCCAAGTAGTGACATGGCCCGCTGGGCGCATAGCTTCATAGTTCTCCCACCAGAGACTGGCGGGGCCTTCGAGATGATATGCAGCAAAGGTGACCTTATCAGCCTCAGCTACTAGCGCAGAACGCAGTTTGTAAGTAATACTGCGAAGCCAGTCATCGGCGTCGAGAGGCTCGACGGAGTGGTGGAAGGTGGGTGGATGTAACTTGATGAAATCACTGAGTGACACCAAGTTATTCCTCTGATGGTGTGTTGTGTTCTGCTCGATGCGCTCCAACAAACGGTTGGTCTCCCGCTTGTTTCTCTCGGCTTCCAGCATAACTTCGGCCAGAGAAGGAGGGTGAGGCAGGTTTGTTTCCCCAACTCTGCTGCCTTCGGCCTGCTCTGGGGGAGCAGGGTTGGTGCGGGTGTTAACCATCCTAGGAAAACAAGACAATGATTTAGTTCAGGATGATAAGGTTCTGACATAGAAATGTAGAATGTAATGGACAATTCAGAATGCAAGATGATCATCCGTATGACATGGTAGATATAGTAACTGTTTCTTTTATTCCATCGTCATACACACCATACAAGGTTTAGTACAGGACCAAACAAAGTACTACTACGGTGAAAGGAAGATTACATCTCTTCGGAGGCATTACAAGATCCTATACATTATTTTTCCTACACCTCCGGAATAGATACACACTAAGTCATATTCCACAGGTCACACAGGACGGTGGAAATACAACTATTACAATACTAGTGAAACTACTACTAACTCAGACATCTCCGTAGTAGTTCTCATAGAAGTCTCCTCCATAGCCTGGAAGTTCAACGTGAGCATCCGGAAACAGACGGTCCTGAGGAACCTGTGGACCATAGGGGCTAGGGTGAGGCCTTGGACCAACAAACGGTGGCCTGCGGGGACCATGGGGTGGGGTGATGCCTCCCACATCACGCCAATCCATCATGTCTGGCAGAGCAGATCTAACAGGATACAGATCTCTCATATCCATATATCCAGCTTGCACAGCCGGTGTAAACCGAGTAAAGGTGGCCCAATGATCGGCACGGGTGTTGAAAAGCTCCAGTCTCAAGGCCCGATTCTCTCGGTCCTTATCCTCGAGCATCTCAGCAGTGGTGCGAGTTAGTGAGTCCTCCTCAGTGGAGTCAGCATAGATAGCCCAGAGATACCCCTGCGCTCCAGGGAGCGAAGCTGGCATATAACGGAAGTCGGTGTTCCGAAGCAGGCCAGTCCTGACTCGGATGATGGTCATCATAGAATAGGCAGCATCTTGCACGGCCATCTCAATAGTAACCCCGAGTCCGTAGGAACAGTGGAGGGGCTCGGTAGAACCAGGATAAGAGGGAAATATCCTGACAGTGCAGAGATACTGGCTTTGATTAAAGTCTCGAAACTGCTCTTCGACCGTGTATTCGGGATACCAACGGTAACCCGCCTCGATCATTACCCGGACTAACATAGCCGTATGACCGGGCACATCGATACATCGAGTCAGGCGAACCACTTGGTTTTGATCACGAGTGGCCATCTAAAAGCACAACCATAATGCAAAAGCATTAGAATTTCCAGCAGAATTTGGACAGCATAACGCCTGTAAATGCTCAAGAAGGATTTTGAGACATTTTGCAAGGAATTACATAGACACTCAACAATATCATATCAAGTTTCTGGGTCCAATTTAACAGTATAACAGGGTAGTAGAGCTGAACTAGGTTTGTAATCGTCAAACCTATAAGGTACTACTGATTAGTAACACGTGAACCTGATAGAGAGAAAGATCCTAATCCTTAACCCCCGGTGGAAGAATGGACTGACTCAGATCAGAATGCCATGAGGTAAAGGAGTAAAAAGAGCCTTACGTACCATCCCACAATCAATTCCCCTACATATAACTAAAGCATTTCTAGACTCAGCATCGACCAGTTTGGCTTGGAGAAACTATAGGCAGTCCGGCTCTGATGCCAATGCTGTCAGGACCCCGACTCAATGTCACATCGATCTAGCCTGTAACACCTCATATCACTTTGCGGCCTCACGCACGGTATTCCCATGGGTGTCGCCTTACCTTTGCCCAGGACCGTTTGCGCGTTTTAGCACACGTATCTGATAGTGTCGCTAACATCCATATGATAAGTAGCCCGGGCTGACATGGCTAGTCGTAAACCCAAAGTGGCACAGACTTACAAGGACAGGCATCCATGACCCAGCATCGAACGTGTCGGTCATCAGAAAGTGAATCCGGGCTATAGCACTGGGCTAGCAGGACTCTGGTAAATCGGGCTGCAGCGGGCTAACAGGACTCCGGTATTCATTGCGTGACATTTCCCTGAAAGGATAGACACAGGAACGAAGAAGGACACATGCCGGCCAGCCTAAGTGTTCCGGAGCAGTAGCAAGCTACCATGGCTCAGTGGAAGCACTAGGAGACATTTCCCGGTAAGAGAGGCTACTAAGGATAAACAACTAGATAGTCAGATCCCACACATACCAAGCATTTCAATCATACACACAACATGCTCGATATGTGCAAATACAACAAGGCATCACAACATGACTCTACAACACAAATACTTTATTTAAAGGCTCAGAGAGCCATACATAGCATACACACAAGTACGGGTCACACGACCCACATTCAAGTCATACAAGCATACAAGCCAACAACGGAAGTGTCTTGTCTGAGTACAGACAACTAGTAAAATAAAAGAGGCTTGGGTAAGCCTAGCTATACTACACGGTCCTTCACAAGCTCAGGGTCACCACCTGGGCCTTAGTCTACTCATCGATGTCAACGTCTATGAAGAACCCGTCAGAAGGGTATGTAGCATCTTCTGAAAAATGTAAATTAAAGCAACATGAGTACAAAGGTACTCAGCAAGACTTACATCAGATCCTACATACATGCACATTATCAAGAAGGGTTGGTGGAGTTATTGCAGCAAGCTAGCTTTGACTCTTGGCTAAGCTATCCTACGAGACTCCAACTTGAAATATTTTTGCGCACACGAGTCCACTACTCACCACTTCAATACACAACTGAGGATCCACCTCCGTCTTCCTACGGAAGAGCCATCCTTGGCACTCACGCTTATCTTGAGGCTTTTAGTAGTTTCCAGTTTACTTGTCTATGAACTGTATAGGCAACCAAGTAGTCCTTTACCGCGGACGCGGCTATTCGAATAGATTATGTTAACCCTGCAGGGGTGTACTTCTTCATACACGCTCTCACTACTTACCGCCGTTTACATGACATGTACTCGGCAACCTTCAAGTGGAAGCCCAACGTGGGTGTCGGCCACGACCTACCTAAACACCTAAGTCTCTAGTCCAGGTTTATCGCCTATTCGGGTTCCATCCATGAGGAGATCCGGCCGGGGTTTAGCTCACAGCCCCAAACGATGTGAACAGGGTTCCGAGACACCTAACGGGTGCCCGGTATACCCGGCCATGTACCTACCGCATCACAGCCCACCCCTACGGTCAGCGCTGTCCACGGCCTCCAGTAAGCTACAAACACCAGAAACTACTTGCAACTCCTGGACAGAGAACTAGGGTGAATAAGAAGCCGAGAGGGTCCATTGGTTTCGGGCCCAATGCATGGTAGTAGCTGATTCTTAAATCACACATACAGATCTCAGTGCTTAAGGACGGCTTCAATGAAACAACCCACCATGTACTCCTACATGGCCTCTCATCTATACCTTTACCAAATCGTGTTCAACGCATCACTCCCATACTGACACGAACATTTCACTCTATCCCATCACCCAGATGAACCAGACCTGACATGACTCTAAGCATAGCAGGCATAGCAAGGTAGGAACAACACACACACATGGCTCAATCAACTCCTACACATGCTAGTGGGTTTCATCTAGTTACTATGGCAATGACAGGTCATGCAGAGGAAATGGGTTCAACTACCGCAGCACACAGCAGTTTGAAACGCGTTGTCTTAATGCAGTAAAAGAGAGCAAGAGCGAGAACATGGGATTGTATCGATATGATCAAATGGTTGGTTGCTTGCCTGATGGGTCGGTGCACTGGTATTGTTCTTCGTTAGGGTAATCACGATACTCCTCAGGGGCAGGACCTGCCGCAGAGAGCACCGATACACAATCATCACCAAACAATATGCAACAATATGATGCATGCATGAAACATGGCAATATGAGTGTGTTGGGCTAATGCAACTAAGACCAGATGGGTTTGAACTATTTTGAACCAAAGATTCAAGTTTCAAACTCATACATGGCCCATTAAAGTGCTTTCTCTTGCTCTGCAATAAACAGCAGGTTAGCTTGCTTAAACATGCATGAAACCAGTACAGATGGATAGATTGGATTTTTCTGATCATTTTTCATATATAACACTTTGCATTTGGAGCTACAGATTAATTTCTATGATTTTTTTGAAGTTTGGGTTATTTCTGGTATTTCCTGTGTAATAATAATTCCAGTAAATAACTTACTGCGTCAGCATTGCGTCAGGATGACGTTAGTGGTCAACGGAACAGTCTAGGTCAAACCTGACTAGTGGGTCCCGTGTGTCAGCGTAATTAGTTTAACTAATTATTGGTTAATACTAATCCTAATTAGTTAACAGGGCTAGGCCCCACCTGTCATTGACCCAGGGGGGGTCAAACTGGGCCCACCCATGGTAAAACGAGGGGTCAGCGGGGTCAACTCACCGGCGTTTAGCCGCCGGCGAGGCCGAACGCGGCGGCAAGAGTGCTTTTGTGCGTTCCGGCGACTAAATCAGCGGCGGAGGGCATCTACGGGTAGCTGGGAGCAAGCCGCAGCTCTTGGTGGTGGTGGTTGAGCTCGGGGTGGCCGGAAACATCGCCCGCGACGACCTTGGCGGTCGCTGGAGTTCGGGTGAGGTTGAACTCGAGGCTACGGAACACGGCGAGGCTCGTGGAGTGGTGCTACGGGTTCCTGCGGGTGCGGTGAGTGCGTTGGACACAGTGGTGTGGCCGGTGGTTGGCCAGAGACACGTCGGCGATGAGCTCGGCGGCGGTGCGTGCGGTGAAGCTTCGTGCGCTCGCTATGGTGCACGAGAGCGAGAGAGGAAAGGGGGAGGAAGTAGCTGGGCTCACGGAGGTCTTGAAGAGGCAAACGACGTGGTCGGGGATGAGCTGGTGCGGCGGCGACGGTGAAGGGGATCTCTGGCGATGGCGGATCGGACGAGGTCGGTGCAGTGGCTTCGGGGGACGCGAGCGCTCGGGGCTCGGCTAGCTCGAAGGAGAGGAGGGCGACGGAGCTCCTGGACACGGTGGCGCGGCGCGGGGACGACGGAGAGCGCGACTATGGCGACGGTGCGGCTGCGGTGGCGTCGGCCATGGTGCGGGAGAGCGAGGAAGAGGAGCTGGGGGCCAATGGGTGTGTCCACGGGGTTCGGGGGCGACGTGGAGTTCGTCCAGGCCAGCAGGGCGGCGAGAGGAGGAAGCAGGGCGACGGCCAGCTGCGTGGCGCGCGCTGGTGCCGCCGTCGAGCACCTGCCTGCCTGCCTGCCGAAGGCAAGCAACTCGCTGGAGCGGCTGCTGGGCTGGGCCGGCAGGTGGGCTTGCCAGGTGGGCGCCAGGTAAGCCTCTGCTCCTCTTTGATTTTTCCTTTTCTAGTTTTCTGTAAGTTTGTGGACTTTCTAAAAATACCTAGGCAACTCTAAAAATCACCAAACTGCTTATGGCCACTAACTAGAATATATCCAGCTTGGAACATTTTGGTTTGGAATTATTTGAGCATTTGAAATATTTTATATAATTTAAATGCCCAAACTCAAATACTTATGATTTAATTCAAAGACCTTAGGATAACCTAGAAAATTGTGCACCACTTTTGGCAAAGGTTCTAAACCAAGACAAAAATGATGGACATTTTAGAAGGGCATTTCAGGTTCATTGAAAATATTTTTAGTAAACCCTAGTTGGTTTCAGAGGGGCTAGGGGTTCTGTCATCCCCATTTCAAATTTCTGTTGAATGGAATAGACATGCTGCAACACTCTAATGCATGGCTAACTAGGGTGTGACAACGGTAGCCCGTGGAGGCTGGAGGAGGTCGATGGTGGAGATGAACAGTATCCCGTGGAGTCCCGTTTTGCGGTATGCCACACCCCTCCCGATGAACAGGACCCCCGTTTCGACCGTAGCGCTCCAACACAAGTCCGTTTCGTCCGTTTTGCGGTACGCCACACCCCTCCTAATCAACATGACCCCCGTTTCGACCGTAGGAGGTCCGTTTCCTCCATTTTGCGGTACGCCACACCCCTCCCGATCAACAGGACCCCCGTTTTGACTGTAGGAGGTCCATTTCCTCTGTTGTGCGCTATGCCAGACCTCGTTTCCATTGCCTGTTCCGTCCAATCCCTCCCGATGAACACGACCACACATTTCATTCCAACCCAGCCCGTTGGCTCCCCATGAACACGAAGACGACGCTGTTTCTCCGTTCCGACCCAACCATATACGTATGCGCGAGTAGGCGTTCGAGACCCCGCCCGTATGTACACATACGTGGTCGTATTTTATTTCTTGCACCCTGGCCGCTGTATGTACGGGTACCTGCTACGTGCACGCCTCTACTACAACACGTGCGCGTCTCTACTACGACACATGCGCCTCTACATCGACCAGTATGTACGTACACGTTCGCGACCAGGATGACAACGCTACGTACGCTTCGACCAGGTGCGTCCCGACTGTCAGGCACTTCCTTGCCCA
>NC_057810.1:433377067-433413662 GCF_018294505.1 Triticum aestivum | reverse complement strand
AGGGCGAATCATTTTTTTTGCCCGGATGCACTTCCTTGCGTGTGAAGGTGTAGCTGCTGGGTCCCAGCAGTCAGGGGGGCGAATCGTTTTTTTGCCCGGACGCACTTCCTTGCGTGCGAAGGTGTAGCTGCTGGGTCCCAGCAGTCAGGAGGGCGAATCATTTTTTTTGCCCGGACGCACTTTGAGGGAGTCCCGGACTAGGGGGTGTCCGGATAGCCGAACTACCATCATCGGCCGGACTCCAAGACTATGAAGATACAAGATTGAAGACTTTGTCCCGTGTCCGGATGGGACTTTCCTTAGCGTGGAAGGCAAGCTTGGCGATATGGATATGTAGATCTCCTACCATTGTAACCGACTCTGTGTAACCCTAGCCCTCTCCGGTGTCTATATAAACCGGATGGCTTTAGTCCATAGGACGAACAACAATCATACCATAGGCTAGCTTCTAGGGTTTAGC
Source organism: Triticum aestivum (assembly GCF_018294505.1). Lineage (NCBI taxonomy): Eukaryota > Viridiplantae > Streptophyta > Magnoliopsida > Poales > Poaceae > Triticum > Triticum aestivum. The sequence continues at coordinate 433,413,202 of NC_057810.1, read as the reverse complement.
CTCCTTGATCTCGTGGTAGATCTACTCTTGTAACCCACATCATCAATATTAATCAAGCAGGACGTAGGGTTTTACCTCCATCAAGAGGGCCCGAACCTGGGTAAAAACATCGTGTCCCTCGTCTCCTATTACCATCCGCCTAGACGCACAGGTCGGGACCCCCTACCCGAGATCCGCCGGTTTTGACACCGACATTGGTGCTTTCATTGAGAGTTCCTCTGTGTCGTCACCGATAGGCTCGATGGCTTCTTTGATCATCAACGACGATGCAGTCCAGGGTGAGACCTTCCTCCCCGGACAGATCTTCGTATTCGGTGGCTTCGCACCGCGGGCCAATTCGCTTGGCTAGCTGGAGCAGATCGAAGGCTATGCCCCTGGCCGTCAGGTCAGATTTGGAAGTTTGAACTTCACGGCTGACATCCGCGGGGAATTGATCCTCGATGGATTCGAGCCACAGCCGAGCGTGCCGTAGTGTCACGATGGGCATGATTTAGCTCTGCAGCCGGACAGTACCCTGGAGGCCGCACTCGAACCCGCTCCGATCTTCGACTCGGAGCTGGCTGCGCAGACTAAGGATGGATGGCTAGACACCACCTCGGGGGCTGCAACCTCTACGGTGATAGAGCCGAACACTGATCTTGTCCCCCATGAAGCTCGTGACTCCGACGTGTCGGACTCCTTGCCGGACTCCGGTCCTCCCGCGCCCCCTCCAGTCGAATCCGATTGGGCGCCGATCATGGAGTTCATTGCGGCGGACATCTTTCAACACTCACCTTTTGGCGACATCTTGAGTTCGCTAAGGTACCTCTCATTATCAGGAGAGGCCTGGCCGGACTGCGGCCAGGACGGTTGGGATGTGGAAGACGAAGAAATTCAGAGCCCACCCACCACCCACTTGGTAGCCACTGTCGACGATCTAACCGACATGCTAGATTACGACTCTGAGGACATCGACGGTATGGACGACGCTGCCGGAGACGACCAAGAACCAGCGCCCACCGGGCACTGGAAAGCCACCTCTTCATACGACATATACATGGTGGATATCCCAAAGGATGGGAACGGCGAAGGAATAGCGGAGGATGACCCCTCCAAGAAACAGCCCAAGCGCCGGCGTTAGTGGCGCCGCTCTAAATCCCGCCATAGCAAGAACGAGGATTCCGGCACAGGAGACAATAATACACCGGATAGCGCCGAAGACAACCCACTCCAGCAAGATCCAGCAGAGGAGGAGGGGGACACCAGCCCTCATTAGAGAGCGGCCGAAGAAGAGGTAGAGGACTATATGCCTCCCTCCGGTGACGAGGCAAGCCTCGACGACGACGAATTCGTCGTGCCTGAGGATCCTGTCGAATAGGAGCATTTCAAACGCAGGCTTATGGCCACGGTAAACAGCCTCAAGAAAAAGCAGCAGCAGCTTAGAGCTGATCAAGATCTGCTAGCCGACAGATGGACCGAACTCCTCGCGGCCGAAGAGCATGAACTCGAACGCCCCTCCAAAAGCTACCCCAAACGTAAGCTGCTCCCCCGATTAGAGGTGGAGGCATATGATCCCGCTTCACGAGGAGACAATACGGCTGATCGACCACCCCGTGGTCGCGACAGAGAGGCCTCAAGGCCCTTCACTAGACCCGTACCCCGGCATCGCTCGAAAAGCACAAGGCCACAGGGGAACACTCCGGACCTGCGCGACATATTGGAGGATAAGGCAAGACAATCAAGATCGATCTATGGATCATGTGGGCACCCCACAATACATGACGATCACCGTCACCCCGGACACAGTAAGTCCGGCTGGGCCGAACACAACAGACAAAGCTCTTTTGAGCTCCGTCGCGATATTGCCCAGTACAGAGGCGCCACACACCCACTGTGCTTCACAGATGAGTTAATGGATCATCAAATCCCAGAAGGGTTTAAACCCGTCAATATTGAATCTTATGATGGCACAACAGACCCTGCGGTCTGGATCGAGGACTATCTCCTCCACATCCACATGGCCCGCGGAGACGATCTCCACGCCATCAAATATCTCCCACTCAAACTTAAAGGACCAGCCCGGCACTGGCTTAACAGCTTGCCAGCAGAGTCAATCGGGAGTTGGGAGGACCTGGTAGCCGCATTCCTCGATAACTTCCAAGGCACGTACGTGCGACCACCAGATGCAGATGACCTAAGCCACATAATTCAGCAGCCAGACGAATCGGCCAGACAATTCTGGACACGGTTCTTAACCAAGAAAAACCAAATCATCGACTGTCGGGATGCCGAGGCCCTCGCGGCCTTCAAGCATAACATCCGCGACGAGTGGCTTGCCCAGCACCTGGGACAGGAAAAGCCGAAATCCATGGCAGCCCTTACATCACTCATGACCCGCTTCTGTGCGGGTGAGGACAGCTGGCTAGCACGCAGAAACAACCTCAACAAAAATTCTGGCAGTCCGGATATCAAGGACCATAGTGGCAGTTCGCGTCGCAACAAAAACAAACGCTGCATTAACGGCGATAACCGTGAGGATACGGCAGTCAATGCCAGATTCAGAGGCTCTAAACCCGGTCAACGGAAAAAGCCATTCAAAAGAACAACTCAGGGTCCGTCCAATTTGGACCGAATTCTCGACCGCTTGTGCCAGATACATGGCACCCGTGAAAAGCCAGCTAACCACACCAATAGGGACTGTTGGGTGTTCAAGCAGGCAGGCAAGTTAATTGCCGAAAACAGCGACAAGGGGCTACATAGCGACGACGAGGAAGAGACCCGACCGCCGAACAATAGAGGACAGAAGGGCTTCCCCCCACAGGTGCGGACGGTGAACATGATATATGCCACGCACATACCCAAAAGGGAGCGGAAGCGTGCGCTCAGGGATGTATACGCGATGGAGCCAGTTGCCCCGAAGTTCAATCCATGGTCCTCTTGTCCGATCACCTTTGACCGAAGGGACCACCCCACTAGCATTCGCCATGGTGGGTTCGCCGCATTGGTTCTAGACCCAATCATCGATGGATTTCATCTCACCAGAGTCCTGATGGACGGCGGCAGCAGCCTAAACCTGCTTTATCAGGACACGGTGCGCAAAATGGGCAAAGACCCCTCAAGGATTAAACCTACCAAGATGACTTTTTAAGGCATCATACCAGGTGTAGAAGCCAATTGTACAGGCTCAGTTACACTGGAAGTGGTCTTCGGATCCCCGGATAACTTCCGAAGCGAGGAGTTAATCTTCGACATAGTCCCGTTCCGCAGCGGCTCGGACGTACCGCGTTCGCAAAGTTCAACGCGGTGCCGCACTACGCATACCTCAAGCTCAAGATGCCAGGCCCTAGAGGAGTCATCACGGTCAACGGAAACACTGAGTGCTCCCTCCGAATGGAGGAACATACAGCGGCTCTCGCGGCAGAAGTACAAAGCAGCCTTTTAAGGCAATTCTCGAGTCCGGCTGCCAAGCGGCCGGACACAGCTAAGCGTGCCCGGAGTAACCTACAACACGAACACCTGGCACGTTCCGAGCACGCGTAGCAGTGTGGCCCCAACCCCAGCCCCTGTAAAACATTAAGACAGACCCTTCGCGTACTCCATTACGCTCTGAAGATACCATGGGCATGGGGCAAGAGGCTCGACCACGATAAGCCCAAACTGCGGCTCAACCGCACCAGGGGCTCTTAAGTGTGTCATTTCTTTTTCTTTCCCTTTTATTTTTTACCTACAGGACTCCGTTCGTCAGAGGCCCTGTCCGGCAGCAGACATGCCGAACCCACGAAGCAACAGCCAGGGAAGGAGAAAGGCTACAACGAAAACCCAGGTGGTCTCCATCATGAGCATTAAATCTGTTTTATGCATTATTCTGTAGCCTACCCCTGGAGGGGGACCTGTTAAACAGTCCCATCCCTTGCTTACCGCACCAGTTGTATCATCCTGCACTTACATCAGTTTTTATTGAATAAAGCAATGCAGCACATTTTTGCTTCTAATTGCATTTCTTTCTTACACATATGTCCATCTATGACATGTTGCATCCGTACATTTTGGTACGGCTAAACACCAGGGGCTTATGTTTCCCGCGTTATGGTGTGATAAGTCCGAACACTTTCACAAGTGCGGCACCCCGAACTTATAGCATTATATGCATCGGCTCCGAATCATGTTCTTGGGACAATAGTTGGGTTTGCCCGGCTCCCATGTTTTGGTACCTTACGTTCTGTTTTATCAGCTAAGGTAGCACTGGGAGAACCACTGCGATTGCGCCCCAGTTGAGCTGGGTTAACGCCTCAGTGGAGAAAGCTAAAACTCACCGTCATGATGAGGCGAGAGCTGGTCGCTGTTCGAGAGGTTCTTTGCGAGTCCCTAAAGACTTATGCCGCTTCGAGCGAGGAGCCGGATTCTGTCCGGCCAAGGCGTGGATAGCGCCCCAAATTCGTCCTTTCGAAAACTAGGGGCTTCGCCAAAATTTAAAATTATAGAATTCTATGGCTAAGTGAGAGTGTTCAAGCATTATAAGTCCGGTTGCCTTGTTCGTTGTGTTGAGAGCCTCCCTAGATGGACCCAAAAATGGGAACAAGAGCGCTCGAGTTTATCCCGAACACCCCAGCACTCGTGGCATGGGGGCTGAAGCCGACGACTTTCCATCTCTCAGATTTGGTAAACAGCCGCACAGAAGGTAATATTTTAAATTAACTAGCGTTGCTTAGCGCATATGAACCAAGTTTTCAGCGCACAGGATAACAAAATGCGAGTCTACTCAAATATTACATCTTTGGAGCACTCACCCGCAATAGTGCGGGCGCCCTTCAGCACACTCCTATAATACATCTCGGGCGTGCGATGCTCCTTGCCCTCTGGTGGGGGGTCCGTCACAAGCTTCTGGGCATCCATCTTGCCCCAGTGCACCTTTGCGCGGGCAAGGGCCCGACGCGCACCTTCAATACAGGCGGAGTGCTTGATGACTTCAACCCACGGGCACGCATCCACCAGCCGCCGCACCAGGCCGAAGTAGCTCCCAGGCATGGCCTCCTTAGGCCACAGCCGAACTATGAGGCCCTTCATGGCCTGTTCGGCCGCCTTGTGGAGCTCGACCAGCTGCTTCAGCTGGTCGCTAAGGGGCACCGGATGTTCGGCCTCAGCATATTGAGACCAGAAGACCTTCTCCGTCGAGCTCCCCTCCTCGGCCCGGTAGAATGCGGCAGCATCGGACACGCTGCGAGGAAGATCTGCGAACGCTCCTGGAGAGCTCCGAATTCGGGTAAGCGATAGGTAATTAACACTCACATGCTTACTTTGCATGAAAAATGCCTTACCCGCTGCTATTTTCTTTACCGCCTCGATCTCCTGGAGGGCCTTGTAGGCTTCAGCCTTAGCGGCTTTGGCACTCTCAAGAGCCGTTGCAAGCTCAGACTCTCGAGTCTTCGAGTCACGCTCCAGGCTCTCATGTTTCCTCACGAGATCCTGGAGCTCTTGTTGTACCTCCGCCACCCGCGCCTCCTGTTTCTCTCGCTCGGTGCGCTCCGCCACCGCATTGCGTTCGGCCGCGGCCACCGCCTCCTTCAAGGTCGCCACCTCGTTAGGGTCCCCTGCAATACCCCAGTTATCCTTGTCATTTTTCTTGCAACCAAAATCCTTTTCTGTAAGGTACAATTTTCATAAGGTATTACTCACCTTCTTTTTCCTCGAGCTGCTTCTTGGCATGGCCGAGCTTGTTCTCGGACCGCTCGAGCTTTTCCTTCAAAGTTTTGACCTTCGCAGTCAGTGCGGCAGAGGTCAGCAGCATAGCCTGCAATCCCATATTGACATATTTTCATGACTCCTGTGATTATCTTTCTAAAGATCCTCAGTCCGGCTTTTCTTTCCGAACACCGAACCGAGCATCAGGGGCTACTGTCTATGCGGTACCATTTTACATATATTGAAATTCTTACCTCAAAGCCTGTTAGAAGGCTGCTGCAGGCTTCGGTCAGCCCGCTCTTGGCGAGCTGAACCTTCTGAATCACCGCACTCATAACAGTGCGTTGTTCCTCTTCGATGGAGGCGCCATTGAGCGCCTCCAGCAAATTATCCGGCACCTCCGGTTGGACGGAGGCAGCCGGCGTCGTGGTCTTGCCCATCTTCCGAAGGGGTCGCCCGCCGGACTCCGGAGCCACTATGGGTTCCGGGGCTGAGTCCGGTGCAAAGTCCGGGAGGTTGTCCTGCGACACCTCCGGGGCCCTCTCCTCCTGGTGGGTCCCTTCCTGGGATCCCACCTCGGCATCGTCCGCATCACGGGGGGTGGAGGCAGTCGGAAGAGAATCCATATCCGACGCCCCTAAGGACCCGCTCGACGAAGTGGGGAGATCATCCTTAGGCGGACTGCAGGGTTGTATGCGGCATTAGAAAGACATAATGTGGCGGAAAACGAAAACCTTGAAGTTATTCGGGAGTCCGGATACTTACGATCTCGCCAGAGGCTTGGCCCTTGGAGGCCAGTCCTCGTCGTTGTCACTGGCGTTGGCGGAACAGTCCGGGGGAAGGGTTTTTCCCCTCTTGGACCCTTCGTCCTCCCTTGTTGGGGAGGCCTTCCTTTTCTTCCCTCCCCCCCGCTGGGGGAGAGGCTTTCTTCTTCTCCTCCTCGCCTTGGTGGGAGGACTCGGCCTCGGATTCATCGTCCGATAGCACCTGAAAATGGGAACTCTTCCGAGTCCCCGTGGCCTTCTTCTTGGCCTTCTTCTCCGGCACCACGTGGGGTGCCGGAGCCAGCAGCCCCGTTAGACGGGCGTCAGCTGGGTCCTCTGGCAATGGGGCCGGACAGATAGCCTGTGCGGCCTTCTTCAGCCAGTCCTGTCAAAGGAAAGGGAGTTTAGATCCCGCATAGAGTCAAACTATGAATAACAAGCATCCCGTAAAGGACAATATCACTTACCTCGTCAGCTGGACACTGCGAGCTGAATCCGCGATCTTCGGTAGCAGATGCGGGAGCCTCGGCGCCCTTGAACAGCACCTTCCAGACCTCTTCGTATGTAGTGTCGAAGAGCCCATTCAAAGTCTGGTGCTGCGCCGGATCGAACTCCCACATATTGAAGCCCCGTCGTTCGCACGGGAGAATCCAGCGGATGAGCATGACCTGGAGTACGTTGACAAGCTTTAGCTTCTTGTCCACCAGCTTCTGGATACTGGCTTGGAGTCCGGTCAGCTCCTCCAAATCCCCCCAGATCCGGCCACTCTCTTTCCAGGTGGTGAGCTGTGTAGGGATGCCGGATCTGAATTCGGGGTCGCTGCCCAATCAGGGTCACGTGGCTCGGTGATGTAGAACCACCCCGATTGCCACCCCTTAATGGTTTCCATGAAAGTACCCTCCAGCCACGTAACGTGGGACATCCTGCCCACCATGGCGCCTCCACACTCCGCTTGGCTGCCCTTCACAACCTTCGGCTTGACACTGAAGGTCTTGAGCCAGAAGCCGAAGTGGGGCTGGATGCAGAGGAAGGCCTCGCACACGACGATAAACGCCGAGATGTTGAGGATAAAATTCGGGGCCAAATCATGGAAATCTAGGCCGTAGTAGAACATGAGCCCCCGGACAAAGGGATGAAGTGGGAAGCCCAGTCCACGGAGGAAATGGGGAAGGAATACTACCCTCTCTTGGGGCCTAGGGGTGGGGATGAGCTCTCCCTCGTCGGAGAGCCGATGCGCGATGTCGCTGGACAAGTATCCGGCGCTGCGCAGCTTCTGGATAAGCCCCTCCATGATGGAGGAGGCTATCCACTTGCCTCCCGCTCCGGACATGTTTGGAGAAGGTTGAGGTGAGATGTGCGGGCTTGGGCGCTAGAGCTCGAGTTCGCAAAGATGGATAAGCCAAGGAGGAAGAAGGCGCAGGTAAAAAGATTGGATCTTTATCCCCTTATATGGGTGGACAGAAACACGCGTCCCCACGGGCCTGGTAAAACTCGCTTATCCCCCAAGCGTCGCGATTGATGGCGTGGTTGGGTTACCCACGTCCGTATTGATGGGAATCCCGGAATAAGGGGAACACGATCTCTGCTTCGACAGGACGTGCCAAGGAAACCGCTTCGCTAAACGCGCTGAAGTGGTACAATAAAAACGTTTCAAATAAAGGCTTGGTTGTGGTGTGACGTCACGCCACGGAATACATCAACAGATTGGACTTGTGTGAATATTATTCTCTCTACGATGGTATGTGGAAATTATTTTTGCAGAGCCGGACACTATCCTGGTGTTCGCAATCTTCTATAAATTATTCGGAGGAGGAACCCGCCTTGCAATGCCGAAGACAATATGCGCGCTGGACTCGTCGTCATTGAAGCCTGGTTCAGGGGCTACTGAGGGAGTCCCGGACTAGGGGGTGTCCGGATAGCCGAACTACCATCATCTGTCGGACTCCAAGACTATGAAGATACAAGATTGAAGACTTCGTCCCGTGTCCGGATGGGACTTTCCTTGGCGTGGAAGGCAAGCTTGGCGATACGGATATGTAGATATCCTACCATTGTCACCGACTCTGTGTAACCCTAGCCCTCTTCGGTGTCTATATAAACCGGATGGCTTTAGTCCATAGGACGAACAACAATCATACCATAGGCTAGCTTCTAGGGTTTAGCCTCCTTGATCTCGTGGTAGATCTACTCTTGTAACCCACATCATCAATATTAATCAAGCAGGACGTAGGGTTTTACCTCCATCAAGAGGGCCCGAACCTGGGTAAAAACATCGTGTCCCTCGTCTCCTGTTACCATCCGCCTAGACGCACAGTTCGGGACCCCCTACCTGATATCCGCCGGCTTTGACACCGACACACTTCCTTGCGTGCGAAGGTGTAGCTGCTGGGTCCCAGCAGTCAGGGGGGCGAATCGTTTTTTTTTGCCCGGACGCACTTCCTTGCGTGTGAAGGTGTAGCTGGTGGGTCCCAGCAGTCGGGGGGTGAATCGTTTTTTTTCGGACGCACTTCCTTGCGTGCGAAGATGTAGCTGGTGGGTCCCAGCAGTGAGGGGGGCATATCGTTTTTTTTTCGGACGCACGTCCTTGCGTGCAAAGATGTAGCTCATGGGTCCCAGCAGTCAGGGGGCGAATCATTTTTTTCGCGAAATACGGTGGCCCGTCCGGTGGGTCCCCGCTGTCAGGTGGAGGAATAATTATTTTGCGCGTAAGAAGGAGGCACTTCCTTGCGGCTGCCGTGGACCCAGCTGTCAGCCTCTCCACGTACAGTCCATGTCCGATGGAAGTCGTTCCTTGACCATGTTGACCACGCCGCGCCGAGAGCACCACGGCGGTGGACGACAGCGAGGCCTAGGAAGGGGACGACGCGGAGCCGGGGAAGACGCGGCAGTGGATGCACACGCGGAGAGGATTACGAGGGTTCACTGGTTCGGCTGCGCTGCCGTCGCTGCAGAATAACAGTGGGTATGAGTGAGTGGAGGGATGGCCTGGCCAGCGGTGGGAGTAGCAGTGGGCGGTGAGGTCTCCACGGCAGCACAGCCGGCTATGGGAGGCAGGAGCAGGCAGCACGACCAGCGCTGCTTTGGGCGGCTGGAGCAAGAAGACCAGAGGTTGAAGAAGCACGACGGCTGTTGGATGGGCATCGTACGGTCACTGCAGCTAGAATCGTTTATATTGACTAAGTTGACAAAGCCCTTGGTACGTCAACTTAGTAGGACCACAGGTCAGCTTCCGAAACGGTGCACCCCAGATGTCAGGGGGAGGAATCATTTTTTGGGCGGATGAAGCTAGAATATCCGAGATTGAAGAAGAAGCACGGCATCCGTTGGATGGACATCCAACGGCCACTGCTGCTAGAACCGTGTGTTGACTGTAAGTTGACAAAGCCTTACATACGTGTCAACTCTTTTTTAGGGGACGTGTCAACTTAGTAAGGCCAGAAGTGTGTGACAGAGAACTTATAGCCCATTTGAGATTTGTCAGAATGTGTAGCCCATTTTTGAATTCTAATGGAATTTACTATAGCCCATTTACAGTTTGTTAAAAGTACAACCCATTTCAACCAACCGTTCAAAACAGAATTCAATAAAATTTCCCACATTTTGATGGGATCCAAATATTTTTATCCCGAAATTTCTAGTCAGATTAAATGCAATTTCAATATAAATTCATATTACTTAAAAATCCAATGAAACATTGTGCTCGCAACAATTAATGAAATTAAAATTTTCAATATTCCAAAAACAATATTTTATAAAGTAATCACTGTTTGGTGCATTTTTTTATAGTTACTACCCAGTTTTTATAATTACATCCCATTTATTATTTCTTAAAGCACATTTTCTTATCAAGCCTAATGCATCCCTCCTAGGAAAGATTTGCAGCCCAGCGGGGCGGAGAATAATAACTTGACCTTGCCTGGGTATTCCTAAAAAAATATATACCTGGGCTAGCCATTTTTAGCTTGAAAAAAATTAATATCTAGGCTGGATATCTCGCCTAGGCTAGACGGGCCACAGCCTGCCCAGTTAATACCTGCAGCGATGTTTCTGTTGTTGTTCAGAGGAGAAAAATTAATATCTGGGGTAAACATCAAAAAACTCTGCAGTGCTCACACCTCAAAAATACAAATACTGCTCGAGCTGCTTGGTCCCAGCTATCGGCCGCTTCTTGTGCAATTCTCTCGTTTATTGACTACTCCCTCCTTTCCGGTTTATAATGCTCAATTCAAAAACCTCACTAATCAAGGTAGATGGCGAGTGGTGGAATACTTTTTGTAGTTTTGCAGAAGCACCTAATTAATGCTCTTGTTATCCTCAAAAAATTATGTTTATCAATGCATTAATTGCAATGCATGCATGCATAAACTACATGCATTGGTCAATTTTCTCTTAATACTTGCATGCAATGATTTAATGCACCTTGGAATCTGAACATGTGATGGAAAACAACCAAATTGAGCCTTATAAAATGGAAAAACTAAAATTTTGACATAAGCCCTATAAATCGGAAAGGAGGAAGTACATAGGTTGACAATGGTGTGGGACCGTGATGTCAGGAAACCAGGAGGAAGCAAAATAAATTATAGTTATATATATATATAATAAGGAGGCACTTGCGTACGTGAGGCTATGGACATGGTGGGTCCCCATTGTCATCCTATCCAAGTAAAGTCATCTCCTCGCCCGCGCGCGCTTTCCGCCCGAAACAGTCAGCGCCGGCCGCCCCGCTTCCCGGTGCAGGCGATTGCTCCGCCTTCAAACAACACAAGTGTCATTCGTCCGTCCATCTGCCGCACACGTTAATGATATGCCGTTGCCGAGGCGGCTACTCCGGCGCCACACGTCTGTCCCTCCGCCCGCCCACCATTGCTATATAAACTGCTGCGCCGGCCATAGCCGCGGTCATCTGCATCCGTTCCCTTTCTCCGGTCCACACCAGTACTGCCCACCATGGCTTCCTCGCGCTCCAGCACTCTTTGGGACGGGCGGACGACGGACCACAAGGAGATGGAAGCCATTGCTGTTGACCGGCTGGCGGCAGGCAGCCGGAGGACGATGACGTCCCAATGGAGAACATGGTAGTCGATGATCCGGCGCCAACCCCCTCCTCCGCGCCATCCTCGCCGGTGCATTACACCATGACCATTGGCGAGGCCCATGCCCAATATATGGACAGGGTGAGGTAGATGCGTGAGGAGCAGTTTCGGGAGGTGCAGGCCTACGCCGCCTACAACCACCATCTCCTCCAGGAGCACCTGCAAGCGGAGGAGCAGATCGCCACGGAGCGGGCGGAGCAGGAGGCGTTGCTCGACTCGTACCGCTCCGCCCGCAAGGTCCGCCTAGAGTGCTGGTGGTACTGCATGCGGGTGGCGGAGGCTGCGGCCGCCTATAAAAAGGCTAGCAAAGAGGGCGATGAAGCGGGTGAGGCGCTGTTTGGCGAGACCGAGGACGAGGCAGAGGACAATGCCGGCTCCGACGAGTCCCCGCTCCGCTGGCGTCGATGACGCCCTGCTCCGCCAAGGCCCCGCGGTGCCAACAACGAGGCAGAGGACACCACCGGCTCCGCCGAGGCCCCGCGGTGCCAACAATGAGGCATAGGACACCGTCGGCTTCGTCTAGGCCCCGCCCCGCCAACAACGAGGCAGAGGACATCGCCGGCTCAGCTGAGGCCCCACCCTGCCAGCAATGTGGGGGAGGATTTCCACCGCTCCGCTGAGGTGCCTCCCGCCGGCAATGAGACAGAGGACATCGCCTTCTCCGCCGAGGCCCCGCCCCGCTGCCAATGAGGCCGCGCCACACAGAAAACAAGGAAGAGTAGAACATGGTAGGTCGCCGCCGCTCGGGTCCAAGTAAGTCCACCGCTGCTACCCTCCAGTTGAAGCCAAGCTTGGCGGGTTGACCATTGACGGCTGGTTAGCTTCTTGGCGGCGACGTGGAGTCGGAGAGCTGCGCTGGAGAAGAATGCTGCTTCTACTTAATTGCTGGTGCAGTTGGCTGACTGACACGTGGGCCCAATAGGCCACATGTTAGTTACGCAACTGCACCTGCAGTTAAGTCACTTAAGCTTCTGTTTGGTTCAGCGGGACACAGGTGGGTAACTCCAGCGCACCCCTTTTTAGTTTTTTTAGAAAAGGAGGATGACCCCCGGCCTTTGCATCTGGGAGATGCATGCGGCCACAAACACCCCTTTTTAGTTGAATAATGTATGAAATGTAATGAAATCCGGCATGTTTATATGAAATCCGACCGTGTATAAATGAATTTATTTCGATTAGTTTGAATTCCTGTATCACTGGCATTGGATGAACATGCAAAACAATATGTACTAGCATTATTTCCAGGGTGATCACCACGTTCGCAGCAGTTTCACATGTTCTCCCTCCGGTCCTTTCTAGTCTGCATACAAGTTTTGTTTGCTGTCAAAGTATCTCTACTTTGACCAATCTTATACAAAAAAGTATGCACTTTCACAATGTGCGAGGTAAAAAGGAACAAAAGGAGTACAAAGAGTTTGAGCAACTTTTTAGCGTTTCTGTACATTGCAATCAAACACACAGGCCTGGCAATTCATAGAGAACATTCAAAACAATCGATGATTATGCATCTCAGCGACTCACATGTCAGAGGTAATATTAATTCACAACTAAAGAATAAAGAAAAAATTGATCGCCGCTACTGACAACAAAGGGCGTCCCATTGGAAAATATCGAACGCATATCTTGCTAAAATCAATGAGCAAAATTTGACAACATTGTCCCATTCCAAAATATCAAATGCCTATGATTGTGGAATGGGCAGGGTTTGCCATCAGTTCGGACATTGACATGTCACCTCATGCTAAATAAACCAGTTGTTCTTTTTGTGCAGTTCCACCAAAATCAACCAAATTCGCGCGTAGCTTGTATGTAACGCCCCAGATACAACTTTCCATATTCGTACCTCCAACTCTTGCCTTTTCCGGAGATGCGATATGATATTTCCTCCGTGGTTGGGTTTTTGTCTTTTGTTTTTGCATTTTGTTCATGTCATGCATTTCATCTCATGTCATTATTCGCACTGCATCTGCATGTTTTCATAAAAACTCGTAGCCGTTAGTTGCTGTCGCTTCTTTCTCGCCTCAGTTGACCTTTCTTAGACCAACCGTCCTTTTGTTGCCTGACCGTTTGACCCCTTCGCACAGTGCAGACCCCCTCGCGCGCGTCCAAAAGTTGTCCCGAACCCGACCCGCTCTGTCGTTACCGTTGAGTCCGGATCATCCCCTAACATCTATAAAACATCTCCGTTTTCTTATTTGAGCTTCCCTAGCATGTTTTTCTCGACCACCCGATTTCGATCAGACGGACCGGATAGCCCCTAACCTAATCCCCTTGCTATATAAACTAGGCCCCAACCCTAAATTTTTGGATCAATGTCCCATCCTTCCGTGTCCGCCGCCGCCACTGTTCTCTCGGGATCCATCCCGATCCACCTTGCCCCTTTCCTCGTGTTCCAAATCGAACCAACCCACAGCCGCGCCGCTCCTCGCTTTCAGCGCCACCCGCATGCCCCCCTGCCTACTGCCGCTGCCGCTCCAGCCAAGCTCTCCTCGTGCCCTGCAGCCATGCCGCCTGAGGCCTCTTGTCTCCTCGTCGCCAGATCCCCGCCTACCCTGCATCCTCCTCGTTGCCCGTGCCTTCCTCCGCGCTCATGCCCGAGCGGGAGCACCCCGTGTAGCAGCGAACAGCGCCTGACCCCGCCACATCTCCGCGTCGGCGAGCTTCGTCCAAGATGAGCGTCGCTGGTCCCTTCTTCTCCTTCTTGGTGCTCCCTTGTTCCTCCGGATCTCTCTCATCCCTCTCTCTCTTTTCTTCAGCAGGAGCTCCTGCAAGATGCCAGGAAGGAGGCCCCATTTTCTGCTTCGACCAAATCACGCTGCCGTCCTCATCTTTGCTATCTGTTGCCGTTCTCCACCAGATCCAGGCCGGTCTCGTCGTCCCCTCTTCCTCTTGTTTCCTCTTCCGTCCCCGTCTCTCAGCTCCTCTCCTCTGCTTCTTATCGCAGGAACCTGACGCAGCCAGCAGCGTCACACCCACCTGCTCCTTTGTGCTGCTGTCGAGACCTCGCCTCCGCTTCCTCCGGCCGCCTCCACCGCCCAGGGCCCCGGCGACCTCACCGTCCGCTCCATCCCTGCCGTCCCGCCGGAGTCCCCTACCTTGCCGGACCCTGCTGCTGCCTCCCCGTCTAGCACCACCGATGTCCTGCTTCCTGACGAGCTCGCTCGGCTCGCGTTGACGACGGCCGGGCCACATCTCGTGCAGCCGCGCAAGGCCCAGCGCCCCTGCAGGCCTCCCTCTCCACCAAGCCCAGCTGGCCTCTTCTGCTTCCAGCTGGGGCATGGCCCATGGTGAGCACCCCAGCCCATCCAGATGCAGCCTGGATCATGTTTTTTCCTGTCTGCGATTTTGTCCAATTATCCAAAAACTGCATATTTACAGATTGACCCTCCATCGTCATGCATTTAATAACTCCACAACCGTGCATCGGATTAAAATGTTTTATATATGTAAAATGCTTAGAATTTTGTGTAGATTAATAATATGCCACTTTCATCCATGTTTAAAATGTTTAAACTTGCTGTTTATTTAATTTTGCTCAAATGCCATGTTAAAATGATTTATTTCATAACTAAATAACCGTAGCTCGGATTTAGATAAACTTTATATGTAAATGGGTGGAAAAATGCCTAGTTTAACATGGTGGACTTTATTTTCCTGTTTAACAACTTTAAAATATGTTTTAGGGCAGAACAGTAGCAAATTCATAAATTGCATATGAGGATTTTTCTAGAAATGTTGTTTGTTGTTCCGGCCTCATTTAAATTTGCCTAAATAGTTAGTTTACTTTTGTTACACCCCTTTCCATGTTTAACAACATTTAACATTGTTGTGTACTTTAACGAGAGCAAACTAAATAACTCGGATGTGGTGTTTCGTCAATATGCAACTCGTTGCATATTGAGCTCCACTTAACTTGTAGTATTGTTTGTAGCACTTTGCCATGCCATGCCTCATTAAACCGGACATGCATCATACTTGTTTGTGCATCATGCCATGTTTATGCTTGTGCATTTACCATGTTATTTGTTTCTTTCCGGTGTTGCTTCTTAGTTCCGGTAATGTTGCGATTGTGAGGATTCGTTCGACTACTCCCATTCGTCTTCTTCATGGACTCGTTCTTCTTCCTAGCGGGATTTCAGGCAAGATGACTGCTACCCTGGATCTCACTACTATCATTGCTATGCTAGTTGCTTCGTTCTATCGCTTTGCTGCGCTACCTATCTTTTGCTCTTCAAGCCTCCCCAAATTGCCATGAACCTCTAACCTTTGTCACCCTTCCTAGCAAACCGTTGTTTGGCTATGTTACCGCTTTTGCTCAGCCCCTCTTATAGTGTTGCTAGTTGCAGGTGAAGTTGAAGATTGCCCCATGGTGGACAGGATTATGTTGGGATATCACAATATCTCTTATTTAATTAATGCACCTAAATACTTGGTAAAGGGTGGAAGGCTCGGCCTTATGCCTGGTGTTTTGTTCCACTCTTGCTGCCCTAGTTTCTGTCATACCGGTATTATGTTCCCGGATTTTGCGTTCCTTACGAGGTTGGGTGATTTATGGGACCCCTTGACAGTTCGCTTTGAATAAAACTTGTCCAGCAAGGCCCAACCTTGGTTTTACCATTTGCTTCACCACCACCTATACCTTTCCCTTGGGTCGGCCAACCCGAGGGTCATCTTTATTTTAGCCCCCCCGGGCCAGTGCTTGTCTAAGTGCTGGTCCGAACCGGGAAGACTGCGGGGCCACCTCGGGGCAACTCGAGGTCTGGTTTTACTCGTAGGCTGACCTATCCGGTGTTGCCCTGAGAACGAGATATGTGCAGCTCCTATCGGGATTGTCGGCGCATCGGGCGGCTTTGCTGGTTTTGTTTTACCATTGTCGAAATGTCTTGTAAACCGGGATTCCGAGACTGATCGGGTCTTCTCGAGAGAAGGAATATCCTTCGTTGATCGCGAGAGCTTATCATGGGCTAAGTTGGGACACCCCTACAGGGTATAAACTTTCGAGAGCCGTGCCCGCGGTTATGTGGCAGATGGGAATTTGTTAATGTCCGGTTGTAGATAACTTGACACCAGATCCGAATTAAAACGCATCAACCGCGTGTGTTGCCGTGATGGTCTCTTCTCGGCGGAGTCCGAGAAGTGAACACGGTTTCTTTGTTATGATTGACGTAAGTAGGAGCTCAGGATCACTTCTTGATCATTACTAGTTGACGACCGTTCCTTTGCTCGCTTCTCGCTCTTATTTGTGTATGTTAGCCACCATATATGCTTAGTATCTGCTGCAACCTCACCACTTTACTCCCTTCCTTTCCCCTTAAGCTTTGGTAGTCTTGATACCCATGGTAATGGGATTGCTGAGTCCTCGTGGCTCACAGATTACTACAACAACAGTTGCAGGTACAGGTTATGCGATGATCTTGACGCGAGAGCAATGTTTGCTTGTTTTGGAGTTCTTCTTCTGCTTCTTCTTCGATCAGGGGATAGGTTCCAGGTCGGCAGCCTGGGCTAGCAGGGTGGATGTCATTTGAGTTTCTGTTTGTGTTTGATCCATAGTCGGATGTTGATCTTGTGTATGATGTATTGTTGTATTCGTGTGGCATTGTATGCCTCTTGTATGTATCCCCATCTATTATGTAATGTTGATATAATGATATCCACCTTGCAAAAGCGTTTCAATATGCGGTTCTATCCTTGGTGGGACCTTCGAGTCTCTTTAGGATAGTATCGCATATTGGGCGTGACATTGTATGATTTTGCCCTTATATGTTGCAACGCCTTGAACTTATGGGCACCTCCTTTTTTGTGGTGGAAATGAATGATTCGATGTATTCATGAACATTTTGTGCAGTTCCCGTTGAAATCAAGCTAAGCACCCCTGTTTGCACAAATACAAAAAAGTGATTAGTATAAAGCAAAATGTACTATGAATTGACAGTTTCAACAGGCACATACATGGTCCATGTAGAGCACACTTTTAGAAAAATGGAACTCACCATAAATAATCCTAGAACAACATTGTACTCGCGCATCACAACAAAAAAATGGAGATTTGTCAGTCCTTCTGAGCTGAAGTTAGTTTGGTCTTGTGGGGAGTAATGTAACTATCCTTCAACTGCTCCTTCTGATGAGAAGATAGATAGGGCTTCTTCATCCTGGCATAATCAGAACTAGTCACTTCACGTACTCCATATTCTTCTTCAGAGGAAGATGATCCTATTGTGCAAAGACAAGAGGACTACTAAATGCTAGCATCCCTGTTTGCTCGAAAAAAAGGAAAGGAAATATTTAAAACAACACAGATGAAGCACTTCTCAAGGACAATACCACTTTTTCATGATAGTATCTAAATAGTAGAACAACACCAATAGAGATGACAAAGCTCAATCATATGGATGAAATCAGTGGGCAAGTACCAACCTTTGTCAGGAGGCTGATTGTGTAGAGCATACAGATGAAGCACTTCTCCGGAACCACCTGTTGCTATCTATGGGGGTGGCCATGCTTACTATATACTCCTAGATTAGTTTAATGTTTCCATCATCTTCTTGTGCAGTTCCACTAAAATATATGGTATCTTCAAAGAAGATCCCTGTTTGCACAAGTAGGGATAATTATGTATGGCATCAAATCAGTGGCAAAACAATTGCTCGTTCCAGCCATAGCAATAAATTAAGATGCAAAACTATATCATTACTTGTGTCATCACAGTTCCAGTGCTTCATTACAGCACCGGGAGTTGATTTTTGTTTTTCTTCCGCTTGTTCTTCCCCTTCATCACTTGGTTCAATAACAGACAAACTTCGCCTTCAATGTAAGATTCGACATGTCAATTAGGGAGCACAAGTATAGTACTAAACTTAATTTTCTAATGAAAGTGGCAAAATACAGGCCAACAGTTGTGAAATATCCTTATCTTACCTCAATGGGATATTACGGTGCACATACAGATTGGAAGTCTTGTCTCCATTTGTGCAGTTCACTAAAATCAAGCAACATTATCATACAAGTAGCACAACATATGAAAGCACACTTCAGAATCATGTGAAAGAAGGCTAGTACTGACCTCTCATGATGCGGAATTCAAACAACTCACAAGAAGAAGATCTGAACCAAATTCGCCTTAACGGATAGGAAGTAAGATCTCCTCTTGTGCAGTTCCACTAAGATCAAGCAATCAAGCAACGTTGTCAGTGTGAGATTTTGGTTGAACTGCACAAAACACTCTTAAAACAAAAGTGTTTTGTGCAGTGCAACAAAAGGTCACAATGGCAACGAGGTGAAGTAGATAACCCTGTTTACAAAGAGGTGCAAAGCAAACAATTAGTGGTCAATAACGGTGGATGACACAAAAGCCAACAAAAAGAAGCATCTACCTTATCTAAATGGGAAAGAAAGCAAGACAGTAGCATTTCTCAAATGGTGGCATTGATTAATATTAACATAGAGATTATATTAACAATAAAATTTGTTAAACATGTAATTTGCTTTTAACTGTGGCATTGCATCAACTTTCCAGCGGCATTATTAGAGGGTGTTTGTTTGTAGGGACATTTTGCTGTAGGGACTAAAAAAACTCTGTGTCAGTCACATCTAAACCAAACAGGAGGGACTTTTCGGGACTAAAAGTGGGCATTTGGTACTAAAGAAAGAAGACCCCGAGGGAGTCTTTTTGGGACTTTTTCCAACAGTTGCCCCTGCCATGCATCGCACCTTGTTTCTATTAGTTCATTACTAGGGGTAACATGGTCTTTTATCATGTCATTTAATAACATCTAGTCCATGTTTAGTCCCTGGAACCAAGCAGGTAGGGACTAGGGAGTTTTTAACCAAACATGGCCTTAGATTAACAACAGCTAATGAGTTGCACGGGACAGTGGACGCACCAGCACCATGTGCATCTACCGATGTACTGTGGTCATGCACAGCCTATTGCAGCAAAGAACAAACAACCAAGGAGCATATTTGTGTTGGTCCCAGTTTTGTTATCTTTAGACACCTTTCCCTATGTGAGCGCAGCAAATCTAGTCCTGCTCAAACTCTACAGCCTTGTCCCTTACTTTCCTTTTTGAACTAGTACTTTCGCCCCTTCCTTTCCTCTTTGAACCACTTCCTAGATTTATGTGATACAACTTTCCCCACTACTTTCCCCCATTCCTTTCCTCTTTGAACCACGTCCTAAATTCATGCTATACAACTTTCCCCCTTCATTTCCTCTTTGAACGACATCCTAGATTCATGGTATACATGCAGCTAGAGCAATGCATGTGGAGTAAGTAAAATATACCTTAAGGTTCTTGGGGCGTGGTTCGGTGGGCGACGGGACGGCGGCGAAGAAGAAGGGGTCGGAGGCCCTCCCGCGCCGCCGCTGGGTGGAAAGTGAACAGCAGCGCCGGTAGTGGATTCCCTCCCTCGCTGACGGTGACAGTGTTAAGCCTCCTTCCCTTCCCGGCGGACGGATCCTGCCGGCTCTTTCAGCAGCAGTGAGGGGAGAGAGAGGACAATGAAGTCTTGTTTAGATCTGGAGAGGGCGAGAGAGTGTGAAGAGAGCAACTACAAGCGTTGAGGCTCCAGCGGGAGAGGGCGAGTGTCAGGACCCCGACTCAATGCCACATCGACCTAGCATGTAACACCTCATATCACTTTGCGGCCTCACGCACGGTATCCCCATGGGTGTCGCCTTACCTTTGCCCGGGACCGTTTGCGCCTTTTGGCACACGTATATGATAGTGTCGCTAGCATCCATATGATAAGGAGCCCGGGCTGACATGGCTAGTCGTAAACCCAAAGTGGCACAAACTTACAGGGATAGGCATCCATGACCCAACATCGTACGTGTCGGTCATCAGCGAGTGAATCCAGGCTGTAGCACTGGGCTAGCAGGACTCCGGTATTCATCGCGTGACATTTCCTCGAGGGGACAGACACAGGAACGAAGAAGGACACATGCCGGCCAGCCTAAGTGTTCCGGAGCAGTAGCAAGCTACCATGGCTTGGTGGAAACCCTAGGAGACATTTCCCGGTAAGAGGGGCTACTAAGGATAAACAACTAGATAGTCAGATCCCACACATACCAAGCATTTCAATAACATACACACAATATGCCCGATATGTGCAAATACAACATGGCATCACAACATGACTCTATGACTCAAGTATTTTATTCAATAGGCTCCGAGGAGCGAGATATTACAAACATGGGTCTCATGACCCAATACTCAGAGCATACAACACAAAGCACAAGCGGAAGCTCAACATGTCTGAGTACAGACATCTACAAATGAAAAAGGCTGAGAAGCCTGACTATCTACCAGATCCCGCCGAGGGCACAAGATCGTAGCTGAGGTAACAAGCTAAACGTTGAAGTCCAAGCGGAACTACTAGCGAGACTGAAGTCTCTCTGCAAAAACATAAAATAGGCAAACGTGAGTACAAATGTACCCAGCAAGACTTACATCAGAACTATCTACATATGCATCATTATCAACAAAGGGGATGGTGGGGTTTAACTGCAGCAAGCCAGCTTTGACTCGGTGGCTATCCTGAACTACGACTGCAAGTAACTCTTTTGAGGTGGCGCACACGAGTCCACATATTCACCAACCAATACACCACTATGGATCCGCTCCTGTCTCCCTACGAGAACGCCATCCATAGCACTCACGCTTATCTTGCGCATTTTAGAGTATCCACTTTCACTTGTCTATGAACTATGCAAGGGGTCCAAGTTTCCATATCCGAGGAATCCGGCTATTCGAATAGATAATGATAACCCTGCAGGGGTGTACTTCTTCACACACGCTCCCGCCACTTATCGCCCTGTACACGTCATGTACCTCGGCAACCTTCAAGCGGAAGCCGGGCGAGGGAGTCGGCCACGACCTAACTAACCAAACAAGTCTTTCATCCAGGTTTATCGCCTATTCGGGTTCCATCCGCAAGGAGATCCGGCCGGGGTGTCTCTCACGGCCCCAAACGATGTGAGCAGGGTTCCCAAGCCCACCATCCGGGTGCCACTTGGTACACCGTGCCACTGTGCCTAGTCTGTCCCAAGCCCACCTGTACCGGGTGCCACTTGGTAGACTACTAACACTACCTACAAACACTAGAAACTAGTTGCAACTCCTGGACAGAGATCATGTTGATTAATAAGTCGAGAGGGGTCGAGTTACCGGAACCCAATGTGTGGTAGTAACTGGTCATGGATCACAAACACAGAACTCAGTTCCTGAAGACGGCTGTAATGAGACAACCCACCATGAACTCCTACATGGCCTCTCACCGCTACCTTTACCAAATCGTGTTCACAAACTTAGCTCTCAACAGTAGGACATGTTCACACACCTCTGATTCATCCCCGATGAATCAGACCTGACTCAACTCTAAGCAGTAGCAGGCATGACAAACAAGCATGAATGAGTAGGCACAACAGGGCTCAAACAACTCCTACTCATGCTAGTGGGTTTCATTTATTTACTGTGGCAACGACAGGTCATGCAAAGGATAAAGGGGTTCAACTACCGCAGCAAGTAACAGATGAATCGGTGTTGTCCTAATGCAGTAAAAGAGAGCAGGAGCGAGAGAGTAGGATTGTATCGGAATGAACAAGGGGGTTTTGCTTGCCTGGCACTTCTGAAGATAGTATAGTTCTTCACCGGTGTCATCGATCTCATCGTCGGTATCACATCTATCGAGAGGGGACAAATACCGGCAATACAGAAGGGAACACAATCAATGCAATGCCCAATATGATGCATGATCATGACATGGCAAAATGAGTGTGTTGGGCTAATACAACTATAAACCAGATTAAATGAAGTTGTTTTGAACCAAGGGTTCAAATTCCAACTCCACATGTGATTATTTAAATGCCATTCATTTCATTTTGTCCTAAACAGTAGTGATAAGTTGTTCTAACATGCACGAAAATGGTACAGATGGATAGATTGAATTTTTCTGATCATTTTTCATATACAAATTATTTCATTTGGAGTTACGGTTGAATTTCTATGAATTTTTGAAGTTTTGGATATTTTCTAAAATAAATAAATCATTTCTGATTTATTTAAAACTCCAAAAAACATTTACTGCGTCAGCATGACATCACCCTGACGTCATTAGGTCAACAGGGCGGGTTCAGGTCAAAACTGACCAGTGGGGCTCACTGGTCAGAGACTCAGTTGGTTAACTGGGTTGATTAGGGTTAAACTAATACTAACGAAAATGTCAGCAGGGCTGGGCCCACATGTCAGTGGCTTAATTAATTAACTAAATTAATTAGTTTTAACTAATCTAACACCTAAACTAATAGGGCAATTAGCACTAATTAAAATCCTACACTAATTCAGTCAAAGGCCGGCCCCACATGTCATGGACACAGGGGGTGTCCCGTCGTGGTCAAAGTGGGTCAAACCCACCGGCGTTTAGCCGCCGGCGGCAGCAGACGCGGCGGGGCACTAGGGAATGGGCTGTGGTGCCCCGTTCGCAGCGGGGTTGGGCTCATTCGAGAGCCCAGACCAGCGCGCGTCGAGTGGTGGAGCCAGCCGGGCCTGGGGCGGCCGGAGGCGACGGCGGGGAGCTCGGTTGCGGCCGCCGGAGTTCGGGCGTGGGCGGCCGCGTGGTTCCAGTGCATGGGGGAGCTAGCTAGGGGTTGCGTTGGACTCGCCGTTGCTCCAGGAGCACGCCGAAGGCTCAAGCTCGAGCGGAGACGCACGGTGGCTGCGAGAGCAACGACCATGGCGGTCGGCGGCGCTCGGGTACGGCGGCTGGCATAGCTAGAGGATAGGAATGAGCTCGGGGAGGAGGGGGAAAGACGGAGGATCTCACAGCGCATCGGGTGGGGTCATCGACGAGCTCGGGGGCGCACGGGTGACGGCGAATCGGCGGCGACCATCGGCGGCAGTCGAGGACGAAGACGATGGCATGGAGGCGATGCAGAACTTCCCGAGGGGCTTGGCTCGGTGGGGAGGAAGAGGGGGTCGAGGCGGAGCCGTTGGACGGTACGGAGAGGGGTAGGGTTGACGGTGGCCATGGTGATCGTCGGCGGCGGCGATGGCTGCGTTCGGTGCGCTCGACAAAGGGACTGGAGGGCGAGGGAGAGAACAGAGAGTGAGGGAGAGAAGCGAGGGGGCTGCGTGGCGTCACGGACGGAGTCCAGGGCGACGAGGGGAAGGCGGCAAGCAGGAGGTGGCCGGGGCATTGCCAGCGCTCGCCACCGAGCTGCTTCGGGGCGAGGGGAGGAAGACGACAGGAGGAGGTGGGCTGGGCCGCGCTGGGCCGGTCCTGTTGGGCCACCAGGTGGGCTGCGAGGTGAGCGCCAGGTAAGTGCTCTGTTTTATTGTTCTGTTTTCTTTTTTTAATTTATTTTGCCACTGTTTTGAATTTAAAATAATTCAAACAATGCCAAAAACTCCTCTGAATATTTTTATTTTGCTAGATGGACTTTCCAAAAGCTCATAAAATATTTCAGGGGTATTTGAAATTATATTCTAATTATATGAATATAATTCAAATTCAAATAGCTAATGATTTAAATTCAAAGTCCCAAGATTAAGTCCTTAAAAATGTTCAATATTTTGGTTGGGACCAGAACCCTTGCCAAAAATTATCAAACATTTAAGAAGAGCATTTTGGAACAATGAATGAGATTTTAGGGTTTTTGCCCTTCTTTTATTTAAGTTTTTGAGGCTTCCAAATTTCCTCAGTTCAAGTTTCAAAAATTTAAACATGATTCAAACACTAGGCAGCACCAGAAGCTAGGGATGTGACAACTCACCCCCACTAAACAAGAATCTCGCCCCGAGATTCAAGGCGTGAGGTAAGATGAAGGGGGAATGCAACTAACGCAATCTTCACGATCCAGGTTGCACTTCAAATGAACGTTGATTCAATCACCATCTTTGTCTTGATGTCTTACTCCGAGAACTCCAGCCAATATGACAACGAGAGGAGAAGGGGACTCTAGAAGGATCGATCTTCTCGAAGATCGAACAACTCAGGATCAACTCATGGGACGAGACATTGACACATCTCTCGAGCTGAGACACGAGGCACACATCTAGAGGGATGGAGTGAAACGGATGACGAAGGTTCACTAGGTAGACAACAATTCCACACCTAAGAAGCTGGTGAACGGTTGTCAACGTAGGGAGGAGTTGAGTTGCCATGATACCATAATGGGGCACCTTAGGGATGGTGACTCGTAGAAATATCCCCTTAAGTGGCAAAAAGAATTACCTTTGATTCAAAGATCATTGAAACTCTTTATACCAGCCTAAGGCAATTCTCGAGAGATCGTTTGGAGGGGTTTGGTAGAATGGCATACCCGGATTAGAATGGGTGATGTGGATTACCTTGTTGAAAACAACACAAGGGATGATTTTGCTTGTGCGTGCTCTCAAGAACTTGAGCATTTCCATATTTATCAAGGTTTTACCAATATCCGTGTCAAGGATCCTGGAAACACAACATACTAACATGATGAATAATGATGGATGATGCAGATGCAAAGGAGGATAACACCTTCTCAGATTTCACCTTAGCGAGGCCAAGGAAACAAAATTTGGATGATCGACCGAGAGACATTTAGCACTCCGCTTCTAATGTTCTCCTTGATGTGCTAGCGTAATCCATAGATAATTATGGTTTGATATCTAGAACATCAAGTAAAAGGTCGGACTTCGGGAGCACAAAAGAAAACCCATAAGGAACAACTAAGGAGTAAATCCTACGAAATCCTTATGGGGAGGTGGCCAACTTCTTCAAACAAGATACTACAATTATAGGTCTTCCGGCTGGTGTGTTGGCCACGACATCCACTTTACTGGTTATCGAGGGACCAATATTATAGTTCTTGGGAAATGTTCCAACCATCATATATGCCTGAGATTCAGAACTGGTTGGTGTCAGAATATTCCAGACTCATCGAGTCTAGGAAGAAAAATGAAAGTTTGCAACACAAATCGACGAGATGACATTGCGAGATTCTCGGGAAATGAACTAAGATAGCAAGCTCCAAAGCATGAGCTGGTTCTGCTACGCACGTGTGAACACGCTGTTCCAGGCAAACATGATCACATGGTAGTCTTACAATAAAACACTACCGAGTTCTGGTAGGGAACCATCATTGAGGATATCGAAGTTCTTTCATAAGTCCGGATTAGCTCTTATGAAGGAACTCCTTCTCCTTGAACAAATCAATTAGTGGCTTGAGGTGCTACGGAATACATATGGAGTGGAGGTAATTAATCTACCAAACCATAGTATACTTTGCACATGCATGACTGACTTGGGACGATTCCAGAGGAAACAAAACAAACCTTTCTCAAACCCACGGCGGCAACTTGCACCAAATGCACATGAATTAGAGGAAGTCACTTCTTCCATCCAAGCATAGGCTTCATGAACGGAACATGAAGGCATTGCTTACAAAGTTTCCAACACTAGGTTGATGTTCAACATGAATCATGGGGGAGACAAAATGCTGCTAATAGGCTCAACAGCAACTCATCGGAATTTCCATATCACTGGACTTCCACCATCATGTGAACAAGGTGATAGTATTGGTCAGACCAAAAGATATAATGGTGTATGCTCGAGGGACAGCCACGAGTAAGACAACATTACGAACATCGTTGGTTCTGATTTGATTTGACGATAGCCCATACTTAAATCAAAGTTTTTATAAGACAATAGGTCCAATAACTGATCACAGGGACCAATCGATGAAGATATCATCTTTCTTCAACTAACACACCAACACCAGGATATCCCTTTGAAACGAACTAAGTTAGGTAAGATTTTATCTTCCAACTCTCCAAGTTGTCGTTTAGCTTAACCAACTAGCTCAGAGGTATCCAACACGAAATCTTGGAGAAAGGGTGGTTTACAGGAATAAACCAACTTGATCACGAACTCAACATAGCGGTCAGGTGACAACCTAGTAATACTTCCGAGAAGATATACGGAAAATCACGAACCACCGATATGTTACTAAGCTCGAGAACAATCTTGCTTTTCAGGGCAAGATGATATAATCAAATGAGTGAGGACTTGACAAAATCCTAACTCATCAATCAAAGAGTGCACCAGGAAATAATTTTTATAAGACAATAGGTCCAATAACTGATCACAGGGACCAATCGATGAAGATATCATCTTTCTTCAACTAACACACCAACACCAGGATATCCCTTTGAAACGAACTAATTTAGGTAAGCTTTTATCTTCCAACTCTCCAAGTTGTCGTTTAGCTTAACCAACTAGCTCAGAGGTATCCAACACGAATTCTTGGAGAAAGGGTGGTTTACAGGAATAAACCAACTTGATCACGAACTCAACATAGCGGTCAGGTGACAACCTGGTAATACTTCCAAGAAGATATACGGAAAATCACGAACCACCGATATGTCACTAAGCTCGAGAACAATCTTGCTTTTCAGGGCAAGATGATATAATCAAATGAGCGAGGACTTGACAAAATCCTAACTCATCAATCAAAGAGTGCACCAGGAAATAAGGGCTAGGTAGCACAATCTATCTTAGAATGGTGATTCAATAATCAGCACGCTAAGAATGAGGTTGTTGTCCATTTAACTACCAAGCAACGGAGTTGCTAGCAGTATTGATTTCACACACCACGATTCACTTGTCGGCATTCCGGTTACAATAACACAGGAACCGAGGAATGAACAATGATGGCAAGAAGTATCACTGTACCAAGAGTTCATAGGATGGTGTGCAATTCCTATAACAATCCCGATATAAAGATGGTAATACTCCAAGGTAGAGCAGAACAAAAGCTGGATTAGCAATTTGATCTGCGGAGCACAACTTCTTTGACCCGATCCTGGATATGGATGAGGTACTGGAGTTTGTTTCTCCTAGTCATTCCAGAATAGAATGGCTCGACGGACCACAAGAATAATAAGCATCGATAACACGAATGCACAATTACTCTTGACTATCAACGGATAGATGAAGACTGGAATACAACTAAAGAGGGACAACTCAATGGAACATACAATTTTCTGAGTTGAGGATACATGGATTGGTATGCCGAACAAATTCAGCATATTTCTTCCGGATAACCCATGCTGAAAAGGAAGGACATGCAGATTCACAATGTGGAATGGAGAACTCATCAAGAGCACTCTGGTTGTGATCTTTTGATCCAACAAACTTCTGCCATAAAGTGGTTCATAGTATTTGGAAGAAGGAAATACCACGAACTTCGAGGACTATCGCAAAGTTACTAATATCCTAAAGGAACTAGCAAACACTATCAACATGAAGTAAGTAGAGTGAATCTCGGGTTCAAAACCCAGAAGTGAAATGCCTACTAACTAAGTGGCATCACGGGATGCTTTCGAGGATGACGGCCAGAATGATCACACTGGGAACACAAAACATGGCTAGACTACTAGATGATCCCCTGAGACACCTAGGGTCATAATAATAACTCCAACATAAAGGTCGAGGCAGTAGAGTACCTCAACTCAACAATTTGTGTGATTAACCTGGCCTAAAAAGACATTGAAACCAGAGGAAAAGGATTTTGCAAATGCATCAGACTCTTTGGAAACCTGGGATGACTCGGACAGCGTAACGGCTGTAAATTCTCAAAATGATTTGAGACATCCAACAAAATGGTGGCATAACCACTCAGAAGCACAATAATAAGGTTTGGAGATCAACAATTAACATATGGAAGTAGTAGGAACTGACTGAGATTAGAACCATCAATCCTACAAGTCTACGTATTAGTAACACGTCATCCTGACAGATAGATGAGAAGACCTAGTTCCTTAACCCCGTAGGAAAGATAAGATGACTCAGATCAGAAGGGCATAAGGTATAAGGAGTAAAAAGAGCCTTACGTTCCATCCCACAATCAATTCCCTTATGTAACTAAAGAATTTCTAGACTCAACTTCGACCAGTTGGCTTGGTAATCCTACAGGCAGTCAAGCTCTGATACCAAAGCTGTCAGGACCCCGACTCAATGCCACATCGACCTAGCATGTAACACCTCATATCACTTTGCGGCCTCACGCACGGTATCCCCACGGGTGTCGCCTTACCTTTGCCCGGGACCGTTTGCGCCTTTTGGCACACGTATATGATAGTGTCGCTAGCATCCATATGATAAGGAGCCTGGGCTGACATGGCTAGTCGTCAACCCAAAGTGGCACAAACTTACAGGGACAGGCATCCATGACCCAACATCGTACGTGTCGGTCATCAGCGAGTGAATCCAGGCTGTAGCACTGGGCTAGCAGGACTCCGGTATTCATTGCGTGACATTTCCCCAAGGGGACGGACATAGGAACGAAGAAGGACACATGCCGGCCAGCCTAAGTGTTCCGGAGCAGTAGCAAGCTACCATGGCTCGGTGGAAACACTAGGAGACATTTCCCGGTAAGAGGGGCTACTAAGGATAAATAACTAGATAGTCAGATCCCACACATACCAAGCATTTCAATAACATACACACAATATGCCCGATATGTGCAAATACAACATGGCATCACAACATGACTCTATGACTCAAGTATTTTATTCAATAGGCTCAGAGGAGCGAGATATTACAAACATGGGTCTCATGACCCAACACTCAGAGCATACAAGTCAAAGCACAAGCGGAAGCTCAACATGTCTGAGTACAGACATCTACAAATGAAAAAGGCTGAGAAGCCTGACTATCTACCAGATCCCGCCAAGGGCACAAGATCGTAGCTGAGGTAACAAGCTAAACGTCGAAGTCCAAGCGGAACTACTAGCGAGACTGAAGTCTCTCTGCAAAAACATAAAATAGGCAAACGTGAGTACAAATGTACCCAGCAAGACTTACATCAGAACTATCTACATATGCATCATTATCAACAAAGGGGATGGTGGGGTTTAACTGCAGCAAGCCAGCTTTGACTCGGTGGCTATCCTGAACTACGACTGCAAGTAACTCTTTTGAGGTGGCGCACACGAGTCCACATATTCACCAACCAATACACCACTATGGATCCGCTCCCGTCTCCCTACGAGAACGCCATCCATAGCACTCACGCTTATCTTGCGCATTTTAGAGTATCCACTTTCACTTGTCTATGAACTATGCAAGGGGTCCAAGTTTCCATATCCGAGGAATCCGGCTATTCGAATAGATAATGATAACCCTGCAGGGGTGTACTTCTTCACACACGCTCCCGCCACTTATCGCCCTGTAAACGTCATGTACCTCGGCAACCTTCAAGCGGAAGCCGGGCGAGGGAGTCGGCCACGACCTGACTAACCAAACAAGTCTCTCGTCCAGGTTTATCGCCTATTCGGGTTCCATCCACAAGGAGATCCGGCCGGGGTGTCGCTCACGGCCCCAAACGATGTGAGCAGGGTTCCCAAGCCCACCATCCGGGTGCCACTTGGTACACCGTGCCACTGTGCCTAGTCTGTCCCAAGCCCACCTGTACCGGGTGCCACTTGGTAGACTACTAACACTACCTACAAACACTAGAAACTAGTTGCAACTCCTGGACAGAGATCATGTTGATTAATGAGTCGAGAGGGGTCGAGTTACCGGAACCCAATGTGTGGTAGTAACTGGTCATGGATCACAAACACAGAACTCAGTTCCTGAAGACGGCTGCAATGAGACAACCCACCATGTACTCCTACATGGCCTCTCACCGCTACCTTTACCAAATCATGTTCACAAACTTAGCTCTCAACGGTAGGACATGTTCACACACCTCTGATTCATCCCCGATGAATCAGACCTGACTCAACTCTAAGCAGTAGCAGGCATGACAAACAAGCATGAATGAGTAGGCACAACAGGGCTCAAACAACTCCTACTCATGCTAGTGGGTTTCATCTATTTACTGTGGCAACGACAGGTCATGCAAAGGATAAAGGGGTTCAGCTACCGCGGCAAGTAACAGATGAATCGGTGTTGTCCTAATGCAGTAAAAGAGAGCAGGAGCGAGAGAGTAGGATTGTATCGGAATGAACAAGCGGGTTTTGCTTGCCTGTCACTTCTGAAGATAGTATAGTTCTTCACCGGTGTCATCGATCTCATCGTCGGTATCACGTCTATCAAGAGGGGACAAATACCGGCAATACAGAAGGGAACACAATCAATGCAATGAACAATATGATGCATGATCATGACATGGCAAAATGAGTGTGTTGGGCTAATACAACTATAAACCAGATTAAATGAAGTTGGTTTGAACCAAGGGTTCAAATTCCAACTCCACATGTGATTATTTAAATGCCATTCATTTCATTTGTCCTAAACAGTAGTGATAAGTTGTTCTAACATGCATGAAAATGGTACAGATGGATAGATTGAATTTTTCTGATCATTTTTCATATATAAATTATTTCATTTGGAGTTACGGTTGAATTTCTATGAATTTTTGAAGTTTTGGATATTTTCTGAAATAAATAAATCATTTCTGATTTATTTAAAACTCTAGAAAACATTTACTGCATCCGCATGACATCACCCTGACATCATCAGGTCAACAGGGCGGGTTCAGGTCAAACCTGACCAGTGGGGCCCACTGGTCAGTGACTAAATTGGTTAACTGGGTTGATTAGGGTTAAACTAATACTAACGAAAATGTCAGCAGGGCTGGGCCCACATGTTAGTGGCTTAATTAATTAACTAAATTAATTAGTTTTAACTAATCTAACACCTAAACTAACAGGGCAATTAGCACTAATTAAAATCCTACACTAATTCAGTCAAAGGCCGGCCCCACATGTCATGGACACAGGGGGGGTCCCGCCGTGGTCAAAGTGGGTCAAACCCACCGGCGTTTAGCCGCCGGCGGCAGCAGACGCGGCGGGGCACTCGGGAACGGGCTGTGGTGCCCCGTTCGCAGCGGGGTTGGGCTCATTCGAGAGCCCAGACCAGCGCGCGTCGAGTGGTGGAGCCAGTCGGGCCTGGGGCGGCCGGAGGCGACGGCGGGGAGCTCGGTTGCGGCCGCCGGAGTTCGGGCGTGGGCGGCCGCGTGGTTCCAGTGCATGGGGGAGATAGCTAGGTGTTGTGTTGGACTCGCCGTTGCTCCAGGAGCACGCCGAAGGCTTAAGCTCGAGCGGAGACGCACGGTGGCTGCGAGAGCAACGACCATGGCGGACGGCGGCGCTCGGGTACGGCGGCTGGCATAGCTAGAGGATAGGAACGAGCTCAGGGAGGAGGGGGAAAGACGGAGGATCTCACAGCGCATCGGGTGGGGTCATCGACGAGCTCGGGGGCGCACGGGTGACGGCGAATCGGCGGCGACCATCGGCGGCGGTCGAGGACGAAGACGATGGCATGGAGGCGATGCAGAGCTTCCCGAGGGGCTTGGCTCGGTGGGGAGGAAGAGGGGGTCGAGGCGGAGCCGTTGGACGGTACGGAGAGGGGTAGGGTGGACGGTGGCCACGGTGATCGTCGGCGGCGGCGACGGCTGCGTTCGGTCGCGCTCGAGGAAGGGACTGGAGGGCGAGGGAGAGAACAGAGAGTGAGGGAGAGAAGCGAGGGGGCTGCGTGGCGTCACGGACGGAGTCCAGGGCGACGAGTGGAAGGCGGCAAGCAGGAGGTGGCCGCGGCATCGCCAGCGCTCGCCACCGAGCTGCTACGGGGCGAGGGGAGGAAGACGACAGGAGGAGGTGGGCTGGGCCGCGCTGGGCCGGTCCTGTTGGGCCACCAGGTGGGCTGCGAGGTGAGCGCCAGGTAAGTGCTCTGTTTTATTGTTGTGTTTTCTTTTTTTAATTTATTTTGCCACTGTTTTGAATTTAAAATAATTCAAACAATGCCAAAAACTCCTCTGAATATTTTTATTTTGCTAGATGGACTTTCCAAAAGCTCATAAAATATTTCAGGGGTATTTGAAATTATATTCTAATTATATGAATATAATTCAAATTCAAATAGCTAATGATTTAAATTCAAAGTCCCAAGATTAAGTCCTTAAAAATGTTCAATATTTTGGTTGGGACCAGAACCCTTGCCAAAAATTATCAAACATTTAAGAAGAGCATTTTGGAACAATGAATGAGATTTTAGGGTTTTTGCGCTTCTTTTATGTAAGTTTTTGAGGCTTCCAAATTTCCTCAGTTCAAGTTTCAAAAATTTAAAGATGATGCAAACACTAGGCAGCACCAGAAGCTAGGGATGTGACAGCGAGATAGTGTGAAGAGAGCAACTATAAGCGCCGAGGCTTCAGCGTGTATATATATACTGGAGAGAGAGTGTGAATCGTGCAAACCCTAGAAAACATTTTGACCAGTCAAAGAATCCTCCTGGCAAAAATTATGCTCAAGTGTAGTTATCGAACTCGAGATCTCAAGTTTGATGAGCGAACAGGCTAACCAGCTACACAACCCTCCCATTATGTTCAACGAGAGGAAAATAACCTTTTGTACATTCCTGCATTCGTGTGACAGGCATGCCGTGTTTTTTTGTTTGGGGGGGAGTCATTAGGATTTCAATCATAATCGTGTCATGTGGCTTTGGTGGTAAGACTATCCACAATGGTGCAGAAATAATGCAGCCTTAGTCACCTTACCTCTCTCCACGTAGTACCTTGGGTCCCACCAGTTAGAGGGTGAAACAAACCAATTAATAAGAAAAATTAAAAGCGCCAGTGGTGTATCTTACTACCTCACACATCTCGCTACTACTCGGGAACACTGTCCAATTGATCCCTCTATTCACTCACGTACTATTTTAAGTGAATCCTTATTATAACATGCACACAAATTTTGGGCACTTTTGTATTCGACTTTAGTCAGTGTGCCACCGTATCTCGTATACTTACTACTCCCTCCGTCTAGGTGTAATAAGTCATGTTAGAAGGTGCAACGGGACCAAGGTGCGTGCGTGTGCGTGTGTGTGTTTAACAGCATGTGTGTGTTAGAGAGTGCGACAGATCGACCTACTCCTACAGAGATATGGTGTGTAGTGTATGATTTTAGCCGCGAGAGTTGGTGCATCCTCTCGTTTCCGGGCGTGTCCAGTAGGGACATGCGGACAGCTGCCACGCCCGCTCCTGACCAGCCTGGCCCACCCAAAGCCCCTCCATCGCCCGCGCACGCTTCCCGCCCGAAACGGTCAGCGCCACTCCAGAGAATCTGTGCTGCATTCATGCCTGGGCAGAGCAGATGCGACCTCTCACTGGTGCAAGAGTGATGGTTGCTTCCAACTTACTGCCGGGTCTATGTGATTTGACGGCTCATTGGTCTTTATTACTGAGGTAGTAGGACTGCTGGATGTCCCACGCTTTCGACGAAAGGATGTAGTAGATTACAATTTTCTCCATTCTTACAGCGGAGGACTGCAAGAGCAGTGAAAACACGCAGGCTAAGTGATTACATAGCCCACATCACACTATCACCGTGCGACACCTAACTCTTTACATAGTACTCCCTCCGTTCCTAAATATTACTACATGAGTCCCCGCGCGTTGCCGCGGAACAGCGATATATCTCTCTGCCCAAAATTATCGATTTCATAGAGCTAAAAAAATCTGTAACCGCATGACAAATGTGGTAGCCGAACTAAATAAACTCCCATCATCATTTAGATCATCCCATGTAAGGAAAAAAGATCAGCCAACTCCTACTGCATAATGGGATTATATTTTTCTTTTTGACATGTTAATGGGACTTAAAAGCTCACTTACATGCATGCTACAGGTGCATGCTTGAATGCAGACATGTTGATGTGATTTAAAACCCACTCACATGCTTGTGCCACGGTATTTCTGCATGCTTGCATGTGGCTTAGTACGGAGCCTCTCAATGTCTAGATCAGACGGCTATTATGACTGATTTACTTCATCTAATGGCGACATTAATTTTGATGATGTGGCTCAGGGAGAGGATAGAGAATTCCTAGTAGTGGGGGCTAGCTATTACTAGTAGATAAGTCTTTGTAGAGATTCCACTAGGTGAACTACATACGAAACAAAATGAATGAATCTACACTTAAAATGCATCGATATACATCCGCATGTGGTTAATGGTGAAACCTCTACAAAGAATTATATTTAGGAACGGAGGATGTACTAGTATAGTACTAGTACGTACTGTAATTTATCAGCGAGATAAATTTGTACAATGCTATGAAGCTTCCAGCTCCTGTTACATGTATCTTGCGGTCAAGGTTGCCCGTTGCAACATTTCATCAAATACAAAGGAGACTAACATGCATGCTATTGCATCTCAATGATTGACAGATCATAGCAAATATGTACTCCCTCCATTCCAAAATAAGTGTCTCAACTTTGTGCAAACTTTAGTACAAAGTTGTACTACTACTAAAGTTGACACTTATTTTGGAACAGAGTCAGCTAAAGAAAAAAACGATCCATGCAGTCCCTAGCCCTTGAACCCTGAACCCTGACCAGGCTTCAATTTGCTGGCAACGTTCGAGCTTCCAAATAAATGAAGTTTGCAACCTTTTGACCATCGGATCATTTTGTGCAGTTTCACCAAAATCAAGATGAGCATCCCTGTGGCAAAGAAATTGAAGAAGCGTGATTAGAATAAGATTACTAGGACTAGTTGATGAGACATAAACTCATCACAAATACAGTACATAGAAGCCAGTAGAGGTATCAGGTATGTGCAGGGCAAAGAAGTAGAGAAATATCCACAGGGAGTGATGTGGGCAGCTGGAGCAGTGGTGCAAGCCAGCTGTAAAGGGAGTTGTACCTGAGGGATGTAGCTCAACCTTGAGGAGGGCGGCGGGAGGCGGCAATTGCCCACGTTGCGGCAGTGATCAAGGGACGAAGGAAACCTCACCGGCTTTGTGAGAGAGAACAGCGGGGACCCCTGATCGGGACGGGCCGACAGTGGGTTTTCACCGTCGGCGACGGCCACCGCATCTACACTAAGCATCCACCCCTTCCCCAAGTGGACGTGATCCACCGGGATGTTAGAGATGTGGCCACAGTCGTTTTGTGCGAGAGAGTGTGAAGAGAGCAACCCCAGCAAGCAACCGTGTAGGCTGGCCCGTCCTGACTATGTATATAGTGGAGCGGTTTCCTTTTCTCTCCATATGAACCTATCATATTGCATACGTGCCACTGAAGAAAAAAAATTATTTACAAATGACGCGACACCTACTACTCGTTCTCCTATAACCTTGCGCTTGGCATCTCCAAAATATTAACTTTGCGATTGGCTCTTCGCCTCTTCGGGAAGTCGAGCAATAATGGTAGTGCGGTATATATCGTTCTGGCTCTATGAGACTGAATGAATTGCTGCACGTCCTCCATGTGGGCGAGGGTCAAGGGGCGAGGGAGAGTGCTACTACATACAGAGCAAAATGAGTGAATGTACACTCTAAAATACGTCTCTATACATCAGTGTTTGGAGTATGTACTAGTAGTTCATAGCAAAATGAGTCAAGTCGCAACTTGTTTGTTCACCCGTGGTAGACGATCCTCCCTCCACCAAGTGGACAACCAGTACATGTGCCAAATTACGACGTGGGATGCCTTTTTCGTACAGAAATGAGCTCTATCGTGTACCCGCGCGGGTGTGGTTGGGAAAGAGACGGGAGTACGTGTGCCGTGCATGAACCTCTTCTCTTCGTGCATGTCCTCCACCTACGCGGGTGTGTGTGAGAGATAC
>NC_057810.1:433371187-433376654 GCF_018294505.1 Triticum aestivum | reverse complement strand
GAGGGAGGGGTCATAGCTATCAATAGAGTCGAAGAGAGGATCAAGTGGGTGGGTGCGAGATCAATGAAGAGAGCCATTGAAATTGTTTGTGTGTGTGCAAGTCAAAGATATAGGGCGACTGGCCTACCGGAACATTAGAGGGCACATGTCAAGTTTGTGTGTGGCAGGGAGTCATGACTAGAGCGCTTGATGTATCGGTGTGTGTGGGGGGGAGGGGGTCGGGGGAGGGGTAGGCAGAGGCCTAACTATAGAGGTAGAACGACTCGCATATGTGTTGAGAAGGAGAGACCCAACTATGTCTTGAGGGAGATCGGTTGACATCCATACATAACTGAAGGACGGGAAATATGATGGGACAGAGAGAGAGAGGAGAGAGAGAGGGAGGGAGAGGGGTAGAGTGCTGGATGGGTGATGGAGTTGCTTCTCGGAGATGTTGGGAGAGGCCTACTAGACAAACTGAGGGTGGAACTGCCATGTTATCAATAAGAGTGGGGATGTGTTTCTGTGTGTGCCTGTGCGTGATAGATCTGTCGGGACGCATCCATGGATGATGAAGGGGAACCATGTGTTTGGTAAGCAAACCTAACTAGATCGGTAGATCAATTGTTGTTTGTCGGAGGAAGGGAGAGACACAACTAATGAGGTAGATCAATCGATGTGTGGGTAAAAACGAGTTATAAGGACCTAGCTGGCTATATGTATAGCGAGAGATCGGTCGGTGTATGTCCATTTGTTAGAGGCAAATAAGGCCCAGTGAGACGGATAGACAGAGAGAATGGAGCTAGGAGGTGGTGCGAGAGGCCCAACTACTAGCTAGATAGGGGGAGGAGTGTGCGGTTGTGAGATCAATGAAAAGAGGGGCGAGAGTTTACACGTGTGTCTGACCATATGAGAGACACGAGGCAAGGACACATAAAGGAGGAGATTGAAGCTGTGTGTGTATGTTGTAGGCAGGCATCGCTGGAGAGGTTTATCGATCAGTGTGTGTCGGAAAGGAGTTGTGGAGACTCTGGGAGAACGGCCTAAAGAAAAAAATAAATGTGCCCGGTGGATAGAATGCCGAGGGAGGGGGAGGGCGAGGAGGGCGTGTGCATGCACGAGAGAAAGTTAGTGGTAGCTACAAAGGTCAGTGGATTGTGTGGGTGTAAGAGACTAACAAAGATCATAATTTGACATGAAAGCGAATTCATATATTTGAATAGGAGATCATAGTGTTTTAAACATTGCATGCATGAATATAGGAGTGATACATGTGTTGTGCACATGTTATACCATAATGTGATAATGCATGGTGTTTGCAACTCACAGCTAAATGCCAAACAATCTAAACCATACTATACATCAAACAATCTCACATTTTATTTGAATTTGTGATAATGTGCGGCATTTGCAGCTTACAACTAAATATCGAGCAATCTAAACAATACTATATATCAAACATTCTCACATTTTATTTGAATTTGTGGTAATGTGTCGCGTTTGAAACTCACATCTATATACTTGTAGGCGTAGGGGCGGGGCACCATACATAATGTGATAAACACATTATACATATGAGACATGGTTTAGATTATGAAGATCTTGCTAGAGCTAGAAATGTAATGTGATTTGAAATCAAAATAAAGTGGATTCAAAAAATCTAGTTCAAGTTCATATAGTACACATAGTTCATATGTAACTCGAGACTAATCATGTGGTGTGCTATGAAGATAATACACAAACTATGGTTTAACTTGACAATAATGATGATTGTAGATCTTATTAAAATAGAGAAACGTAATCAAATGCTTTGACTTCACAACAATCATTACTATAGATCTCATTCAAGTTTAGTTCATATTGAAGCGGTAGTATATACGTTTGGAATGCACTAAAACGTTCATTTGACTAGTAGGTTGCATGCATTATACATGTAGTGAAATATTTTAATTGAACATAACATGAACTCAAAGTTTTGAATGACATTTGTAGTGCGCATTGATTAGGTACAGTACATGTTAGGCTTGTCCGGAAATTTCAACCCGCGCCTTGTTAGCCCGAAATATTTAAGATATATCTTTGCCTCGTTGTGCTCCGACAACTCCCTCCATCTCAACCCGCGCCTTGCTAGTCCAAAATTACAACGCGCGCGAAAACTCCCACCTTTTGTGAAATCCCGACACGCGAAATGCCCGTGGTACCCCTGAACCGAAAGAACCGCCTCAAATCAGTGGGGGGGGTACTTTCGTAACTTACCCCACATTTCGGACAAGCGCGTCTCTAAGCCATGGTTCCCCACTGCCATCCCATCTGCCCACCCATTCGTACACCGAGGCCGCGAAAACCCGCGACGAAACCCCACACCCTGCTCCATCCGCTACCCAGCCAAAGCTTCTTCCCCGACGATGTCGTCCACAGCAACACCTCGATGTCCCTCATCCACCGTACCGGATGAGGATCTGTTGTCAATCTCATCGTCCCGCCAGTTCAGCCACCGCATCCTCCACCTCCAAGGAGTTGCCCCGACGTTCCCCTCATCTTTCGCGCCACCTCCATTCCCACACCGCCGTGTTCACCTGCACCAACGGAAGAGCATCATCATCACCGTTTCCTCGGATGAAGTTGCAGCCTAATCGGTGCCACCAAAGAGGTTGTACACTAAATGCCGCATTTTCTTCTTGATTAGATCTCATGGTGCTATCGGTGCTCGGTCCCGAGCCGACATGGCGCGGCTCCATCCACGGCGGCATCGCCGGCCACTTCCTCCACGGCGTCGCTCCCTCGGCGGCGACGTCCACATCAGTAGGAGCTGCTGCTGCTTTAGCTCTCGCTCACGTTGTTGCTCTGCTCTTTCTCTCGGTCCCCTTCCTGGTCTGCTCTTGCTATTGCTCTTGCTCGCGCTGATGCTCTCGCTCTTGCTCTTGCTTGCGATGCTGCTCCGATTTGGCTACACTTCAGTCGACTGAATCGACTTTTGGGTCAGTCGATTTTCAAGGGTTGGGCTCTCCAGGGTGAAGGAAGAACCAGCCGCAGCGGGGAGGGGGGCTCGCCGGAGAGGTACCCCACTATCTATCTTAGGGTTTAGGATGGGGGCGGTGGTGGCCGGCGGTGGCGGGGCGTTGGCGGGGCGGTGGCGTGGGGATCGCTGGAGAAAAAGCTCGGCACGGGGGGCCTAGAGGGATGGCCGGGGCAGCGGCGGACCGGCGGTGGGGAGTGTTTTCGGGGCGGGCGGGGCGGCGCACCATCGGCCGCGGGCGGCGGGGGGCTGCTGTTTGGCCGGTGGTGGCTGGCGGCTCAGGGAGGTGGAGGTTGAAGATGAACCGCAGGCCCTTGATTTCGTATCCAACGGCTGCAAAATCAACTGACCAGAGATGAAAAAGTTAGTCGACCGACGTGTAGCCTCACCTTGCTAGTGCGTTCAGTTTCGACAGCAAAATTCAGTTTCGACAG
This sequence comes from Triticum aestivum, assembly GCF_018294505.1. NCBI lineage: Eukaryota > Viridiplantae > Streptophyta > Magnoliopsida > Poales > Poaceae > Triticum > Triticum aestivum. The sequence continues at coordinate 433,373,225 of NC_057810.1, read as the reverse complement.
CAAAATTCAGTTTCGACAGTTAGGTTCAGTTTCAACAGTTAAATTCAGTTTCGACAGTTAAGTTCAGAGATGAGCGGCTAATGTATTTTGCATCTAGCACTTTGTGGTTATGTATTTTACGTCGTGTATTGGAGATGCTATTAGAATTCCACTCAGGTTAACATTGTTCATTGTCTCTCTTGTCCTGCTTCAGCCTCGGCATCGTACAACTCACCGAAGCTGCTCCAACAACGAAACCCTCCATCACAGCGAAGCAGTACCTCGGGCTCCATCTCCGGACGCCTAAGATCTTCTTCCCCTCCTCCGACAGCAAAGTCAGCCAGAGCATCCTCACCGGCCAACCCAATCACGCTGAGATCAACATGGCTTCACCAAAGAGGTTGTACACTTGTTGCATCTCTTTTTTACTCTGCATGTTATATATATTGTCCACTGAGCACACGGATTTGTTCCTCTAGTGTCTCCTTGAAAGAAAAAACATAGGAATTTTAATTTTCACTTGTCCTCCTTTTCAAATTCCTATTCATGAAGCACAAGACTAAGAGATAGTAGCATAATAGCATTATAACCGTACATTTTCTTGTGGTTTGACTTAATCTCACCATGCTTCTTTGCATCCTGTGATCTTCCAATTGTTGTGAATCAAACACCCAGATTGGCAGAAATCCTGTGTTTTTAAATTCTCTGTTTTGCACGTGCATTCCTATCCTATTCCTGTCTATTTCCTATCCCTGCATTGTTGGAATCCTCCAATTCAAACAAGCCCTTACAGAATTACTTCTCTTACAGATAGTTATCATAGAAAACCTTGCGTGGTTTGTCCCGCTCCTGCTGCGCCGTCGTCCACCCCACCTCAGCTGCTCCAACGATAGAGGGGTCCAGCACAGCAGGGATCCGGCCTCCAGACTGTCTTTCGCCGCCTCAGATCTTCTTCCCCGCCGCTAGCAGCCATGAAAACTGCATTACCATCATCAACCGAGTAGATGACCTCGAGGACTACACGGGTCCGCAAGAGAGGTCGCACTCTTTCGTGTCTGCTTACGTTATGCATCGCTTAATATTACATGCTACTTTATCGTCCTGTTCACCGATTAGACTCTGAGTCAGCTCCAAACTAATGGTCAAACTTGAGTTTTTAAATGGTTGTGGGGTACATATCGGTGCCACTATCAATAGTATCTATCTACTATCTGGTTAATCTCCGGTGTCTACTATGAGTTTCATGTTGGGTGGGAAACAAACAGTAAAGAAGCCATTATCTGTATTTATTAACTGAAGCCATTATTTTCCTGCTATTATTGGTTTTGGGTCTATCCACAGGTTGCTACCCTCACTCTGGATTTCTGCATGCACTCCTTACATAATCTCACTATGTTTTAATCCTGTGCATGACAGTTATTGTAAACAATGGAACTGAACATGTAGAGCAAAAGAGACGAGCCTTGTGTGGCAATATAATTTCATGCAGACGTCGCTCCATGGTAGGCGCAAAGGCATCCCCCCTCCACGCATTTCGGATTGTAATCGAGAGGAAGATATCTGTTCTGAGGGGGGTTCAGAAGGAGAAGATAACTCCTAATTACCCCCTGAGGTCTTCGCTCTAACTTGGCATGCTGATGTTGGTTATATCATGCATATGGTGTCTTGCATTGCTTACTTTATACATCAAATATGTCATCGGCTTAGTTTAGACATCCTTTGTGCGAATGCCATCTGTTTAGTTTATTCATCGTTTATTTGAATTATGCAACGCCACCTTGTTTAGCCAGGCATCATATATGTGAATTTTTCAATGCCATCCTGCTTAGCCAGTCATCTTATATGTAAATTATATCAGGCCATCCTTTTTTTCCGTTACATATTACATTTGTCAACAATGTTAGTACATTCAACTGCTCTTTGTGTGCATCAGCCATTTGACACGGTGATGGCAAATTCTGGAGTGAAAACAAGGTCTCCTGAGCAAACTATGCTATCTGACGAAGCGCATATCTCGCTGGTTACGGATAGCTCCTTAGAGGAGGATTCAGAGACAGAT